>NW_025336087.1:6845957-6990796 GCF_004798865.1 Varanus komodoensis | reverse complement strand
ACAGTGAGAACTGGACACGGAACCACTGATTGGTTCAAAATTGAGAAAGGAGTTCAGCAAGGCTGTATACTGTTGCCCTCTCTATTTAACTTATATGCAGAGCACATCATGCGAAAGGCGGAGCTAGATGAATCATCAGTTGGAATTAAGATTGCTGGGAGAATATCAACAGCCTCAGATATGCAGATGATACCACTCTAATGGCAGAAAGTGAAGAGGAACTAAAGAGCCTCTTGATGCGGGTGAAGAAGGAGAGTGCAAAAGTTGTCTTGAAACTCAACATTAAGAAAACTAAGATCATGGCATCTGGTCCTCTCACTTCCTGGCAAATAGATAGGGAAGAAATGGAGGTAGTGACAGATGAGGCCACCTAATGAGAAGGAAGGACTCCCTGGAGAAGAGTCTAATGCTGGGAACAACAGATGGCAAAAGAAGAAGGGGATGGCAGAGGATGAGGTGGCTAGATGGAATCACTGAGGCAGTTGGTGTGAGCTTGGGTGGACTCCGGGAGATGGTGGAGGACAGGAAGGCCTGGAGGAGTGTTGTCCATGGGGTCATGATGGGTCGGACACGACTTCACGACTAACACGAACAACAGTATTTAATAGGGAAGGTGGCAGATGGTCAGATGAGTTTGCTTCCCTGTACTGACAGAAGTGACAGTGTGTATGTATTGGGGGATGTTCTATTTTAGTGATCTCCTAGCCCCCAGGTATTCCTTCCACTGCTTGGCTGCCTCTCCATTGACACAGTGTAGTAGAAATTGTCTCTGACCTAATAATTTATATCCACAAATTGTGTTTTCAGAGAGCAATGGAAGTGGTTTGGAGAAAGTGGTTTGAATCATCAATTCCTATGATCAGATTCAAACTTAATTCAGGCATGACTTACACAGAAATTACAGAGCTGGTTAACCTGTACTGAATCACAATATTTGTTACTCAGATCTTTGCAAAGGTGTTAAAACTGAATCAGGTCACAGAACAAGTAACTTGCTTTCCTTGTGCAGAATTGGAGTCCCCACTATAAAAATCTCTAAAGTAGGAGCTTGAACTACAGCCATGCAATTAAGCACTTGCAAGTTTACCTACAGCAAGTAAAGGAATGTTGCTGAGGAGCTAGGCTCATCCCTACAAGTGCTGGATGTGAGCAGTACGCAAACATTATTCAATGAATGCAGTTTTAACGTGTGCACATTTGCAGCTTTGGCCACAGCTGTTTCTTGCATTTTCCAGTTCTGATGGGTACAAATACCCAAACTAGGGATCAGTCAGAGGATACTCTGTTTCTCTACTATAGTTCTTATGGCTCATATCTGGTTTTCTGCACTGGAAAACATCCAGGCTAGGGGATAACCCAAAATAATTCTTATGTTAGATAAAGCATAAGAATTGGGTGGAACTACTCATTCTACAGCCAGCCTACAGAGTCTCTTCAACTCCTTTGCCTGTTACTTTTGACTTAGAAGAGATGGTACAACAGATTCCGTCCTCTCACCAGCATCTTCAGGCATCTGTCTCTCCATTCTGACAGGCTGGTGCCCAAAATCTGTGAAACAAAAATTGTGCCCATGCAACCCATCACAGAAACAAAAAACAAACATTCCATTAAAACATTTCCTACAAATTGCAACAGAGAATTGACTACGACTTGAGGGTTCAGTCATCAGCACTGCTTTCTGAATAGTCACTGTGACTTTGTTATGACATTAAGCCTTGATGTGCTTGCCCATCTGCATGGTTTCCCACTGCCCTTGCTATTTTACAATCCTTGATACCAACTGCACACTGTCAATTTAGGATAACCCTGCTTAAGGTGAACTCCAGCTGAAGTGAACTCCAGTCCATGAAAACTTATGCTATGATAGATTAGCTAGTTTATAAGCTGCTACAAGAGTCTTTGTTCTTAAAAATCTAAATGTTTTACTTTTTAAAGGTCCACATGAATGAACTCAAATCTGAAGTAATGGAAAGGATGTAAAATATTGGTATTCTCAGCCTGATATCATTTGGTCCCCCCTTTTTTGCTAAATATGTCATTTTTAAAATGCTGTGCATGCAGACACTTGCTTTCCTGCCATATGACTTTTGAGTTGTTAATAAGCCTCCTAGCGGCTCTTTCTAACGACATACTGAATGAGTATGTGTCTTCCACTGTAAATAACTGTCGTGGAGCTATTGGCATGATGCCCAAGCACACTGGCTGTCACTCTCACTGTTGTCCTGCTGCACTTATGGTGCAATCTATGCAAGTTTAGACAGAAAAAAGGCCTACAGCTCCCAGCATGCTCTTCGGTCTGTTTAAACCTGCCTAGGATTGTGCCTTTATCCAGTTGTGTTTGAGATGTTTTAGCTCTAGATCTAGGCAGTTACTGTCAAATTAGGCAAACTGACAGGTCAATAGGCACTGTCAATACTGTCAAATTAGGTAAATTGCAAGGACACCCTTCCCTGAGAGATGTACTATGACCTCTCCTATTTTAGGATTCATGAAATTCTGCAATTTCATTCTGCTTTCTTAGGTTGTATTTATCTACAGAATGTTTAAATATTTTAAAGCTATAACACGCTTCTGTGCATTCTGGGTAAATACCAAGATAAAATGTTTCTCTCTTCCCAGGAGGCTCCCTGCCCCTTCGGGGTAGATTGTGCATGCACATTAACTTGTAGTTGTGTTGCTTATAGGAATCTCTGTATTTACAGGCAAACAAGTTTGTAAGTACACCTTTGCAGAATCTCAGCTGAAGAACTTACTTTGCCACACCTAATTAAGAGGAATTTTAATTATTCCACAATCTCCAGTACAAGGGGTAAAGTCAGGAAGAGGAGGAAGGGATTGTCAGCAAGATAGCTGGAGGGAATTGGAATACATATTACCTAAGGGAGTGGTATCCTCAGTCTTCATCTACTTTAATTCCCCCACCAGACACATCAAACAACAATGCTTTAGGGCGTGAAAAAATTGGAGCAAGATAGCGGGGCCAGTGCATGGGAAACGGTGACAAGCTGTCTACCTATCTGAGTGGCAGGCAACGGAAGGGAAACAAGGTTGCTATGTGGCTACTGCAGGCAGAGGTACACATGGCAATTCCTTTTGGGGTTATTTTGTTACATTAAAAAAGAAGAAATGTTTAATTCTGGGTTTGGGTTGATATTAGGGCCTAGACCCTGAAGGGATGTCAGAATGGGAAATGTTTTAAGTTCAGATTTTCTCCAAGTGAAATATGATTACTCCCCATAATAATTCATGCAGTACATACGAGCACATAACAGAGCCATCCTGTGCATGTCTACTCAGAAGTTAGCCCAATTGTTTTCAGTGGGACTTACTCTCAAGTGCATGTGCAGAGGATTGCCGCATTACAGAGCAGTTCTAAGTGGGATCTGTGGCAGGGGGTTTGGGGAGAATAGCAGATTCGCCATGGCTCCCAAGGCACTGCCAGTTTGCACAGGCCAGAATGGGAATAGAGAAGTTTTGCAGGACTTTTCAGTCTGTGGATCTTATCTTTTTTGATTCCTCACCTTCACTGAAAGGAGGCAATGGATTTCACTATGCCAACACCACTCTGGTGGTAGGAAGAGAGGCCCAATTCTGGGAATCCTCAGTGCATTGGAAAGCATTATTCAAAGCTGCCTGTGGTGGGCTCCCCAGATACCCTATTCAAGGGGCTTATGTCAAGTACCACCCATGGGAACACTCTCAGTGGTTCTTCTCCACCTATGGAATGTCCATTCCATTCCATATTAATCTGTGTGCACGTGTGTTTTAAACTGCACAGAAATTCATAATTCTCTCATAATACATATTTAAAATGTATTTTATACTTTTTTGAGCCAAGAACTACATTGGCCCTTGGTGCTTGATTCTGAAAAAATTGTATATTTTCAGCCAATATTGGGAGATCAAAAGATTATACCCTAAAGTTTCAGTATAAAATATAAGTTTAAAAAAGTAAAACTTCTTAGCAACGTAGGATTTAAGACACAAAAACAGAATTAAAGCAGAAACAGAAAAACTGTAACATCTTGGAAAATAGGAAGGTCTTTACCTGGTGCCAGAAAGACCCCAGTGTAGGTACCAGGAAGGCTTCTCTAGGGAGCTCATTTTACAACAGGGGTGCCACAGCAGAAAAATATCCTCTCCTTGGAAGCCACCACCCCTTTTCCATTTGGGGACTGCTGAGGAAAATCTGCTCAGGGGCTGCTGAGGAAAATCTGAGTTTGGCCTCCAGGTAACTTGCCCCCAAGTCATTGGAATGTCAATAGAATTCCTGGTGGGTTTCCAAAAGGAGGCAAACCCTGTTTTGTTTCAGCAGATATTTGGAAAGTCTGAGCTGGATTAGTCTTATTCTTTATATTGTTGGTTAGTTCAAATCTGGGCATCTGCGCTATTTTAATATATCATCAATTTAATTATATTTTAAACTTTAGTATATTTTAATTTTTTTAATTGTATGACCCTTATTGTTGTAACCTACCTGGAGTCCCAATCACTAGGAAAAGGCAGGATATAATGATAATTAATATAGCAGCACTTTGAAACAGACTGAGCCATGGACTGGCAGCCAGTGCAGGTGGCCTAATATGATCATGCTGGTCAGTCCCCATTAGCAATCTTGCTGCCCTAGTTTGAACATGTTAAAGCTTCTGGACCCTTTCAAAGGCAGCTCCATATAGGCTGCATTGTAGCAATCCAACCAAGAGGTTGTCAGACCATTAATAACTAGGTAGGCTATCTTGTCCACATAAAACCACCTTTTCTGTTCTTGCATGAAACAACTGCTGTTAGACAATAATAGAATCCATCTGCTTACTCACTGTGTGTTTAACTCTCCCCCCCCGTGTGTGTGTGTGTGTGTGTGTGTGTGCGTGTGATAGAGAGAGAGAGAGAGAGAGAGGAGGATGGATGTTATATTAAGAATACAGCTGCTCTCTGTTATTTTACCATTAGTGTAGGTCCTTTTCTGTCTAAACTCTTATTTACTATTGTGATGTGAGATCAGCCAATTTATGAAAATCCACTGAGAATGCAGGATCCACAGTTAAGACTCAAGTGGATGATGTTGTTAAGAAAGAAAAAGTAGTTCTGCAGTGCCAGAATGGCAACTGTAAAACATGTCTGTCTTGTTTTTTTTATCTCTAAGAGCTAGACAGATAAACATCAGATTTTGGAAGCAATTATCAGTGTTGCATGATATAAGCAAACATTTAAACAGAATTTAACTGTGGCTAATATGTAACATTAATATTTGTTCTCTCTCTCTCTCTCTCTCACACACACACACACACACACACACACACACACAGGTGCACAGACACAGTGCTTGGAAGAAAGTTTCTTTAATGTCTGCACACATGTCCTTTCTTAACATTGTATCTTTTCAAGCGTACTACAAAAAGGACACCTAAACTGATGTATCATTTCCAACAGCTCAGCTTGAGCTACTGAAATGCAACAGGCAATTTAAGTAGGAGTATTGTCTGACTATGCAAGGATAATATTTTCTTGTTGCCCTTCGAAAGTGAATAGAACTCTCTGTTTGTTCATCACATCTTAACACTGTACTCTTTCTTAGCTCCAGTTTCCACAAGAAGGTTCTGCCACTGTGTTCCTGCAGTGGGGTTATGACAAATCGGTACGTTCAGGCCCCTCACCCCAAGTTCCTTTAGTCTGCTGTCCCCAGATGGAGGGCTCTGCCCCATCACCAGTGCTGAAGTAAGATTCAGCAATATATATTCCTATATCTTTAGATATATAGCTATATACTGTTATGCAGAGATATGTAGAGAGACATTTTTTGACATATAGTTATATACTGTGTCATATTCCAGTCCTTGCTGCTACGGACTTCTAGAGGTTTCAAGCTGCAGTTAGGGTGGGCAGGATGATAAAGTATAACCTGCGGTGCAATTTGGGGGTGGGAATCAGATGGGGTTTAACAGATGCTCTACAGGCGAGCATTCTTGTTGTCCATTCTCAGATAGAAAGCAGGTGCAACTTCTGCTCTGAAAGGACCGTAGTGATGGAGGAAGCTGTGCAGGTCCGTATCACACTTCCAACACTGGAGTCTTGTTCTGTCAACATGCCTTGGGATCTAGTATCCAGTGTTACTGCATCTGATTCAAAAGGATCTTTCTTCTCTCTCTCCCTACCCTGTTCACAGCTCATGGCCATGAAATGCGGACAAGCAGTTTTGCCTGTTACACCCCATCCTTCTATTTTCCCCCTATCTGTGCTCCTGCCACATAGCTGTAAGCACCACAGGGGATGATTTTTAAGTGCAGAAGAGACTTCGATAAATGGCAACTCTCATGTCACACCTGGAGAAGCTGAGCTTGCAACCTGGATAGATTGAGTTGAATCAAACATTTCTGTTTATTCTTAGATACTTATACTTACTAAACAAAATAAATATACGCTAATTGGTAGCTAGACCCATAGAAACATATTGATTTATGTTTAGGCTATTGACAGTGAGCCAATTGCATTGATCAGGTAACTACTAGTAGGCATAAAATACAAAACCTTGGCTGGTTTAGTCACCAATGAAAAAACGTTTCCACATATTTTTTCCTTTACAAACAAAACCCACATAAAAACAACTTTTTATAATAAGGTGTACGTGCATCATGTTCAGACTGTATTATTTATCTCAACTTTCCACTGCAATAATGGAATACGTGCAGAATTATAATTAAAAATTAAAATAGGGCATAACTTTCACAAATCATTATTTCAAACTAGATTATCATGAGAGAGAAACTTATTGCTGAAGTATTAAAAATAAAATCAGATCTAAATAACACATTTGATTTAAAACATTAAAAATTCATGTAAAATCTTTTTTCCCAAAAATCGTCCATTTTTACCCATGTTAGCATTATTTATACTTGTGTTTTGGCATGCATAGTTTCTCATAGCTCTGCAGTGGCTGGATGTGGCCCACATTGAGCTTGCAGAGTTCAGAAATTGGTTCTTGGTGCTATTGTTAAGCTTCAGGATACATGAAGCCAGAACAAGGGTAATTACTGATCACGTGCCAAGTTCCTTTTGTTATTAAAGATGAATCATGGACAGCCATTACTTCCCTAGGACTTCAGGAGAAACCTGATGGATATCCACTAAATGGAAACCCACCACTCATTGAAAAAGGAAGCTGCACCTCTTGAAAATCCATTTTCAGTAGCTACAGAGTTGTGAGTTATTTTGGTGTGAACTCCAGAGGACCCCTCCCAACAACATACCTGTCTTCCCATTCATCAGAACACTTAAAATGATATGAATTTCCATTACAAAGGTGGTGTGGCCTGCACTAAAGCAGTAACTTGTATTTGTAGCTGAAAGAGGAACTGTCTATCTACATATAAGGAAACTCTCTTTTTTCCCCTGTAAATTCTAGCACAACTGCAAAAACAGGAGTCCAATTAAATGATAAGCTTCCAAATATAGAAGACATATCTTGTATATACAATTGAAGGTGAATCCTGACCCCTTGACATCCTTTTGCAAGTACAACAGGATTTTCTTATGATAACCAAAAGGAGAAAAAATAAGACTCCATTTTGCATTCGGTTTTGTGTGCAGGGTATTCCTGAATCATCTAATGGTGCTTTCCATGCTGCTGGTGGTAAGCTTCATTCAGCAGCAAGCCTCAGTTATTTAAAGGACACATCTGAATTTCACAGAGTAGTTTTACAAGCACATTCCCTGTGTATTAATGGGCTGTTGATCAGCTGGGGTTCTAATTTCTTGACTTGCAAAAGTGTTACACACTACACTGCAGCCCAGGCCAAGATCACAGTTCTCTTTTCATTAGCATATGAATACCTGATAATATACCTTAACCATATAAAATAACAAGACTTGGTATGAACTGTGGTCTAGTCCCAAATAATTTCATGGAATTATGAAGACAAAAAATCATTTTCTTCATACATTGTACATAGATGTGTAAGATGAAGGGCAGCAGAATCAATTTGGGCTAAATAGCAGCAACATAACCTCTAATTCTGAATTATCAGCATGCAGTTTTCATTATTTAGAACTTTCTAGAAACTGTTAGCCTGGAGGAAGAAAATCTTCATTGTGGTGCCTCTGGAAAAGAATTGCACAAGAATATGGAGACCAGCTGGGAAGAAATTGCTGCAGTTCTATGTAATAATCATTATTTTGCCTTCAAAATCTGATTTTTAATTTCTTGTTCCTGTGAACACTTTGTCTTCTTAAAATAGATACAGTAGTAGCAGCCTGTCTTATTTTTCAAAGGGAAAACAGTATTTGTGCATTCTTCTTATGTAGGAGCGGTGGTATCACCCATATCAGATCAAGGTGTTGTTTCACAGAGCTCCAGAATGTTGACATACAAATAAGGTGCAATGCAAGTTTTACTGTGGGTCACATTCATGGGGTGGAAAAGACAATACTTTGTAGGTAAAAAGCCAACATGTGAACCTGCAATATTTCCTGCAGAGTGGCTTGTATGTCAGCAAAAACTGACAACCTGTGACTTGTTCAAAGGGCTGTTACAGCCATGATAAATTGTTTTGTCATCTGAATCCAGGCATCTGACTCCACCATGGATACCAGGAAGTGGTGAATGAGCAGCGAAACCCACTTGCTGCTCTTGCTAAGTTCTTCAGGCCACCATCAGCGGCAGCTGCCCCACAAGTGCTCAAGCGCCACATTGGAATAACAACCACTGGCCTGCCACTGTGAGTACAAAAGATTTTTTTAACTCATTGCAGCTTTCTCTCCCCTTCTCCACCTCTTTTCCAGGGATGGTAAACAGCCAGCAGCAGCACTTCAAATTGCCCAAGCACCATGTTGGAAGGGCTGTCACTGGTTGACATTTAGGGAAAAAATTCCACCCTGAATGTGTGCAAATTTGTCCATGTTTTAAAAAGTTTCCCATCAGACTTGCACAAATATGAATTTCCGTCCCACCCTGGCAATGCCTTGAGGGATGCACGCACTGTTCTCAGAGTGCAGCAGGCCCCCACCAGGGCATTGACCCAGGAAGGGTGCAAGGAAGTTGATATGTTACTTTTGTTTCTCTTGACAGCTGTCAAAAGGCAAATTGTCCAGGAAAAGCAAAGCTGTTCGGGATCATTGCTAGGGAAAGGATTTTCGTGGCAAAATCCTCTCGTTATTTTGGTTGGACATGACTCTTCTTGGTGTGAGGCATCTTTTCCTTCCTGAGGCTCTTAAGTGCTTAGGAAGGTGGAAAAAGTATGGGCCACCCACAGGAGCCCAGAACTTTGACAATTGTCAAGAACAAGCTACATATAAACAGGGGTTTTGATAGGGCCAGTCAGAGCTTTTTGACAGAAGCCTATGCCCCAATGGAAATATATGTCCAAGTGGAAAAAAATGATTAATCCTGTTGAAAAAAATCAATCTTAAAAGAAAGGCTGAGTTTTGACAGCTAGCTGACTGTGGCAGGAGGAGAGTCCCCTGGGATACCCATGGGAGAACCACCAAAGTGAGCATACTGGCTGCACTGTGAGTTATTCAGGAAACAGCCAGCCCACTGTGGCTTATTACCAGGGTGGGGTAGCCTGAAGTACAAAGCTGCCCTGTGCGTTACTTGCAAAAAGCAGCCTTAGAGTAATGTAAAGGAGGCTTTGGAACAAACACAGATTTCCTTGCAATAGCTGCTTCATGGAAGAGGACTTCCTGTCTATGTTCCCACTGACTTTATTAGAACTGATGCATGATTAACTA
Organism: Varanus komodoensis; assembly: GCF_004798865.1. Lineage (NCBI taxonomy): Eukaryota > Metazoa > Chordata > Lepidosauria > Squamata > Varanidae > Varanus > Varanus komodoensis. The sequence continues at coordinate 6,981,073 of NW_025336087.1, read as the reverse complement.
ACGAGGTAAAAGTCTGCAGCCATGAAGGAGGCATGCAAAACAAGTTCTAGGTTCTGTATTGCTAGACTCTAGAAGGTACTTAGTGCTCCCAAAATTATAATAAGGGTATTGGCTGTTCACTCACTAACTCATATCGCCTCTGGCAAATTGTCAAGCCCTCCACGGCTTGCAGTGGCATGTTTCCCCTTGCTACTACTGCGCACTGCTGGGACACATCCCATGGGCTTCCACAGCACAACGTCAGCAGCTGACTCCATGAATGCATTCACTTATAAGCCCCTTCTCCAGGTCATTGATGAAAAGATTGAACAGGATCGGTCCCAGGAGTGAGCGCTCAGGGACCTTCTCGTCACCGTCCGCCATCCTGATGATTCCCCACTAATAGTGACTCTATTAGTGGAGAAGCAACCATCCTGGACAGCCCGAGGTTCTGAGGGAGACTGGCTGGCTAAAAAGAGCCCACAAGGGAAAAGCCACCCTGCAACCGCAATGGTGACAACCCACTGAAACTTGGCATCAGCGTGTGAACCAGACCTCTCTTTTAAGGCACATACAATTATTTCCAAATCCTTAAGAGTGCAGTCCTAAGAGATTCCCTCCTTAAATGAAGGGATCTGTGACTGGAGCCTTCTCCCTGTAGTATGTACGTCCTCTCGCACAAGGCAGGCAGGACTGAAGGAGAACAGCAGCAACACCACGCCCATGCCTCCTTTACATTTTCCGCTAGCTGGACCTCTTGGCTTCTCCAGCTGACCTACTTTGTTTTGGGTGGGATGGGTGACCCACTAGAGAAGCTTCAGGAACCAACAGATCCTGGCCTCTTTTCCTCCTCCCCCTCCCTGCATCCTGTCCCTTTTTCCTCTTCATCTCACAGCTGCAGCTTTGGAGGATCAGCTACTACTGTGCTTTCTGCAATGACTGCTAAGGGGCATGGGACTGTCTGATTCTGCATTCCTCCTCTTCAGCTTGTAGCAGTGACTACAGCTGAAAGGGGGGGATCCACCATATCCTAGGGCCCCTAGGACACCTCCAGGATTGCTCTACCTGTCTTTTTAAGGACCTTTAAGAACTGCAGCTGGTTCACATGCGGTACCTAGCCAATATTAAGCAATACAAGGACAGGCCCTGAGCTTACACAGTCCTCCTCCTTCCTTTCTCCTCCCTGCACACTGTTCAATTTAGGCTAAAATCCTATTACAATGCCCATAAGCCCCTGAACTTGGAGGCCTATGGGTATCCTATGAAGAGCAGGAGGTGGAGCAGATGCAATCTTCGCTTTTCCATCCTCTCACCCCACTTTTCCTGCTAGATGGGCTTATTCTCCTGTCCTGTTGGAGCATCTTGGAAGAGGAGGGAGCTGGAAGGGTTTCTGGATACCTTGTATATTTGCCTCTCCAATCTCCTCATCCCACCACAAACATGCCCCTTTTTCCAGTTTTCAAGTTGTTTTTCTGACCTCAGAGAACAGCCTATGTGGTTCTCTCCAGAGTGGCTGTGAAGAGACAGAGGCAGAAAGCAGAGCTCCACCTTCCCACTTCAGGATAAGAACACTGTCTCTGACCTCACATCTGGGAATCCAAACTATCCTATGACCTCCTCAGATGCTGTCCACTGGCCATGGGACAGTTTTCTTAGGGCACCATGCTATGTGGCTGCCATAATGCTGCAAATTTGGAAGGTTACAGGAATCCAGTGGTAGGTAGGAGGAGTGCATAGGCCAGGATTGCCTCCATGCTCCCTTTGCCCACCAAAACATTTAGATAGCCAATCTGCGTTTTTCTTCCTTGGAAGGAGGACATGGACTGGATTCAGTTGGTAATGGCAGTGCTTTGCTCCTCCCTTCCCCACTCCAAGAATGATTCCCAGCACCTGTCCAAAAATGGCCTCCTGCCTTTGGACCTCAGTGGGCATGGAAAGAACAGTAGAAGCTGTGAGAGTGAAGGGCCACCCCTCCAAGGACAGGCACTGGTGGTTGCACCTTTCCCTATGGCCAGACTGTGTCTACCAGCCATAGGATTGTGCCCATAATGATTTGTTCTTCTGCAACACAAGAAGGTGCAATATAACATCACACTATGGTTGCACCAAGGAGGAAGTACTCCAAATGGAGTACATGAAGCACATGGATTGTTTCTCTGATGCCAAGCTATGTTTTAGCATTCCACCTGAACTGTACTCCAGAGCTACCTGACAAGCTCTTAGCAGCAGGGTCACTTCTAAACCTATTAGAATCAATACAAAACAAATGAGCACATGGAAAACCATTAAGCCTAGCCTGGAATTGCTGGTAGAGCACAGCTGGGTTTCATATCCCAGGCTTGCCACAAATAATTCATTTTGTGCCAAAGACACCCACACATCCACATTGCAAGGCTAGATCTGTTACAGTGTGTCAGGAAAATTAATCCAAACAATTCCTTAACAGTTGGCTTGTAAAATTTCCTTCAAAAATCCTTTTTTTCTCTCCTTTGGATCTGATACATGTGAAGGAGTGGGACTTGTAGCTGAAACAGATTTCATCCCAGCAACTGAAGCCATACCTGCTGCACATCCTTAGCAGAGAGCTTAATTTAGAAAACAATGACTGCATGATCTTTCTGATTCAACTTGATAAACACCTGGTTCAAATGTGAGCTAAGCCACTGAAGAGTGTGTCTGTACATTGCTGCCTATTGTTCACAGTGTTTCTGGAACACTGATTTATATGCGATTGAAACCATGTGTATAGAGTTTCTATGCTATCCTAAACTTGTCTATGCTTTAGGATAGACAAGCAGCCTAAAGAGAAGTGATATACCAGTTGGATACCAGTGGTAAATTTACAGACAAGTTTTAGAAAGGGCTTAAGGAGTGGTGTTTTTGCATGGATAAGAAAGAAAAAGTGTGTGTGTGTTGAGAGAGAGACAGAGAGAGAGACAGAGAATACATATAAATTTTGATTGACCTCTGAAATATCTTTACTCCTCCTCTGAATAACAAAACTGCCATTTTATTAGTTAATCAATACAAAATGATACAGAATATGGTTATCAACTTAATTGCACTCTTGAGAACATTGAGGCACAAATGATTACCTTTTGAAAATAACACACATGGGAACAGCTTCTTTTCGATTATCTCACAAATTTATAGAAAGCAGAAAATGGGCATTTCTGTAGAAGAAAGATGAAGCTGGCCATTTAAATTTAACAGCCATTTCTGTTGAACTGAAAGATTACCTTCCTCTTGTAGATTGCTCAGCATCACACTGAACCCATCCCCCTATCCAAACAATGACAGAGGAAAAGCCATTTCTATGTGAAATGACTGAAAGTCATGTTTAGCTTAATATGGGTGCCTTGAGGATAGTCAAATTGCAAATATGAGGAGAATTTAGCACAAGATGACAAAAAAAGGATGAGTGTGAATGCATTCCCTCCAAAATAAAGCTGCAGTTTTACACACCCTTTTGTGATGCCACATATGAAATACACAGCATATTCATAGCTGCTTGTTGCAATTTATGGTTTATCTTTTTTAAGGAAGAAGAGGCATATCTTGCTTTTCCATTACGTTTTTCAAAAGGTAGACCAGAAATTCTCACTAAGCTTGAACTTCACAATTTGATAGGAAGTTACACCAATTACTAGAACTGGAAAAGTAACAAAAAAGTTATAGAATGGTTTTCATTAATAAATGCAGATAGAGCACGTAAGTATTTTGTTTTGTAGGCTCTAAGACCATGGAAAACAATAACATGGTCCCAAAACTGCTCTGTCAATAAATTAACTTAACCGTTCAGCATCCAAGAAAATCTACAAAAACAATTTGTAGATTATTCTGAACAGAACTTGCCCACTCCTATCCCCCAAAATATTTCAGAAACATTTGCTAAATTTGCTAGATATAAAATTGGAGCAACTTCTAACATACATTTGGATCTTTGATTATTGCGTATATTCTGGATATGATCATTTCTTATTGAAATCATGACATCCATACCAAATGCTGTGCTTTTGCAATCCACATTTGGCACATTTACATGTATTATCCTCATAGCTTCACATACACAATTCTTTTTTTAAATCGGTCCCTCTCATTACTTCACATTTTTCTAAAGTCTTAGTGACAGGTACCCCCTACTCCTTGTTATGCATTTTGATATATTAGAATACATGATTTTTCTAATGTCAGTCAGGAAAAAGCTGTTACCTGCATGTTTGCTATGCATCTTTCTGTTTTATCCAGTGTTGCCTTGGGCAGTCACTCCTTGAAACAAAACTGATCATTCATTGTGTAATTTTTGCTGTGTTAGCAAGCAACAGGAGGTAGGCCTGAGTGCTGGGCATGCATCCATTCCTTATCATTTCTACTGAATCCCTGTGTAAGTATTCCCAGCACCACTACTTTTGGCTGGACTGTTCTGGACCATGTATTTAAAGTTATTGCCAGTACTGGATTGCATCAATGCAATTACTGAGTTCAGACAAAGCAAAGGATAAACTATGTAAGGAAAAGCCCCTTCTGAAATAAACTTTCATGAGAAATGGAAACAAAATGGTAAAATTCTAGGAGTCAGCAGTGTGACTGTCATCAGGATATAAAGGTGGTACTTGTTCACCAATCTTATTGGAATACCAAAGATAGCATTTCCTATAGTATGGGAGTTTCAGGTACATGCATAATGCATGTGGAAAAACCCTAAGGTGCAGCAGGATCAGTGCTGAGCAGTGGGTCACAGTCTGAGAAGAACCAGGAAGTGTGAGGCAAAGCCGACAAGGAGGGCCAAAGGCTGAACCCTGACTCTGGATCAAAACACACACAACGATCAGCAAGCCAAGCGTTAGGAGGAGAGAATAACCCAAGATGCCAGAACACACCAGACTCAGGAAGACCTTGTTGCTCAGGCAAGACCTGACTGAAGCAGAAAGCTGTTGTATAGCCTGTCCTGTCCAGGAAGATTCCTGGCAAGCCTGGATAGAAAGCATCAGTCCCAGGTTGGGGGGCTCTATGTTGTCTAGATAATCGTTGCAACACACAGTTCAGTGGCTTAATATAAAGAGCAGTCGCACACAAACTCCAGGTCCCCCAGTTAATGCCTCAGCAGTGCTTGACAAGAAAAACAGTGTCCTGATCCCCACAGACTTAAATCATTCAGAGGACTTGGTCTACAATTAACCAGTGTGGTCAAGGTGCTGATTTCCACATGCAACAGCCTGACCTCCTTGGTTACATTGGGCAGAGGAATGTTTCAAGGCATATTGTTTTCAAAATATTTTTTAAAAAAGCTTTGTGATATACCCTGAAGGTTTCCTTGAGGTTTATAAAAAAGCATATCAAATACCTGGGGATATACTGTACCAACATTCTCTTTTAAGTAAGCACCTCTTGCTTTTAGCAGCCTTTTTTTCATTACCTCAACTTTAAATTCCATCACTGCAGAACTGTCAGTGCGAGATTTCAGTGGTCTGATGCCTCAGATGCAATCTTGCATCTTCTTTCCCTGCACAAACAGTAGCCATTGGGGACATCTCTCCACAAGCTGTGTTTGGCTTGCAGTTCAGCTGGGAGTCTGTTTTCTTTGTGTGCCTGTAAGGATGAAATGTGCACATGACAGCCAGAATCCAATGCTGCCCATGTGCTAACACAGCTGGCTGCCAATTCTGGTCCATGCGTTGCCAGCCCAGACAATTCCACTCCAAAAGCGGTTCCCTACCACTTGTGAAATGACAATTTAGCCCTTCTGAGGGCAAGCACCAAAGCGAGTAACAAAGCTCATTTCTGTAAGGGACAGGTCAGCAAAGCACCCTGCTGCAAGCTCCACTGACCTGCCTTCTTTCAGAAACTAACCTTTCTCTTGGTCTGAGGTTAGCCAGGAAGCACGAAATTGCTGATCTGAAAGCTGTAAGGGCTGCCTGAGGGACATAACTGGTGGGATGGCTGTGCACACAAGGGCGGCACTGGATGCTACTGAATTGCTTTGTCATCTGACTCTGCTCCCAAGTGTCCATTAGGAGTAGCACCTGCCTCCCTCTCCAGTCCATTCAGGAAAAGTTCTTATTTCCTGTCCAGTGAGCTGAGGTTCCCCATTCCTGAGGTCAGTTAGTGCTTTTTAAAAAATGATTAACAACTCTCTTCAAGTATGTCACAAGCCATTATAGGAATGGACATATAATGACATTGTGATACTGTGAATTTATTACTACAGTCACACATAAGTTCTGTTTCCTGCCTGTATCAGCCAACAAATGGAAGCAAGAAAGGTTATCTTAAACAAAATTCAGTAATGTGGCAGCACTTTCAAACAGCACTGCAGCAGAATATAATTGCTCTAACACACCTTAGACAGCATGTTTAATCTTCGCATTTGCAATCAGATGCTTCTGAACTGTGTTCACGTGGCAAGCTGTGCTGGGAGGCGTCATTATGCAACTCGCCCCGGGAAGGTGATCACCACACAGAGCAGGTGAAGCAAACTGCTGCAGCCTCAGTGAACGTGTGAACCTGGTTATTGTCAGGTAGTACGGTCAATATGCCCGAACAATTTGCAATGCTGCATGTATGTAACCAAATACTTCAGCCACATGCAGCATCTTCCACGAAATGGCAAGTGCTATTCATAGCAGTCACATGAAATCTAAGCAGGAGTTCTGTGCATTAGTCCTAATTGTTTTCGGTGTACATATGGCTTATGGTGGATATTCTGCCACTATTTCCACCAAAAAAGAGTTTTGAACAAAGCACTTACAGGACCAGTTATTTTAATAGGCTCAAGAATACTTACCACTTATGATAAGTCTGAAGTCATAAGTAGTGTATCAATGCTCTGACAGGATTTTATCTTAAAGATTGCAGATAGAACCTCTATAATATTTTAGGACTGGTCCAAAATCTCACTTAAAGCAATTATTTCCTTTCCGCATTTAGCATCAGAAGAATCTGATGCATACTTTGACAAAATTATTGTTTTTGTGCTTAACATGAGGTTATATTGTGTACTATTCTCTGGAGTTGGGTTTATCTCTGAAGAAAAGTATTGTATTTCTTTTAGCTTTATATCCTGCCTTTTTTCTTTTTTGAAGAACTCAAAGCAGTTTACCTAATTCTCTTCCCCCTGCTCTCAATCCTATCTCCACGTCAACAACCCTGTGGGGTAGGTTGGACTGAGAGTCTGTGACTGGCCTAATGCCAGCCAGTGAACTTCATGACCGAGCAGGTTCGAGAACCCAGACTGCCTGGGACCTAGTCCTGTGCTCTTAACCACTACACCACACATAGGTCCACTTCCAGCTCTTTAATGCTTTCAGGTGATTTCTGCAAACCATTAGTTACTGTCAGAAAAAGAATAAACACTAGTTAAGCCCTTCATGGGAAAGGAACTTTCCTAGCAATGCTAGGTTTGAGCAGGCAGGCATGTTACTTTTCTTCCTCCCATTATACTGTCTAAAGAGCTGAAGAAGACGAAATGGAACATTGTCGCTATAATGCACAACAGACCTTTCTTGGTAGAAAGCTATCTATAGTGCATGAGTTTTCTTTCCAACAAAAACAAGCAGAGGATAGCTCCAATATTATTAGGTTTTCAGGCATGAGTTTAACTCCCAAGAGTACTTCCCTTGTCCATCAAATGCAACAAGAAAAACAGCTCCAATTTTGAATGAGCATTAAATCACAATCACATCCATTTTGAGACTGAATATGACAAATACTTTATACATTTTGGCTTTTAGTCCAATACTACCTCTATGCGCAGCCATTGTTTCACAATAAATTTACATGAAAAGATACTCACTGAATCCATCTCCATAAAATCAATGGGAATTTTGCACCAATTATAAGAAATATAGAAAGAGAGTGAGTCAGAAGAGGCCTCTCCAGCCATCTAGTCTGACCCCCGGCACCAGCCGGCTCTGCTCACGACATGCCCACCATGTGCACGTCCAGCCTATCTTTGAACACCCTCACCGATGGGGCCTCAACGACCTCTCGTGGAAGCCCATTCCACACCCTCGGGGTCCTAACTGTCAGGAAGTGCTTCCTGGCATCTAAACAGAACCTTGGTTCCCTGAGCTTTGCTCCATTGAAATGCATCCTGCCTTCCTCTGCAGGGGAGAACAGGTCTCTGCCCATCTCCGTGTGACATCCCCTCACATACCTGTATGTCACCAACATATCTCCTCTAAGTCTCCTCTTCTCCAGGCTGAAGAGACCCAGTTCCCTCAGTCTCGCCTCATACCCCATCCCCTGCAAACTAGCTGCCATCCTTGTGGCCCTATGCTGCACTGACTCTAACCTGGCTATATCCTTTCTGTAATGAGGGGCCCAAAACTGAGCACAATACTCCAGTTGCCGGTGCAACGGAGTCGTATAGAGTGGTAGTAATACCTCTCTCGATCTAGAAGCCACACTTCTGGCTATGCAACCAAGGGTGGCGTTCGTCCTCTTGCTGACTCATGTTTAGCCTGCAGTCAACCAGCATCCTAGCTATGTATTCTTCAGCGTGCTTAACAAACATTAACTGCAATTTTACACTCAACTACCATGGAAGTTGCACCATTGAAATTAATAGTACTTCCTTTTGAGTAGACATATATAGGATTGGTCCTTAATTAATATGCACAATATAGATTGGTTTAAAGGGAAAAGTGCAACTAGCCATAATTTATCCTGCACTGAAGGAATTTTGCTTACTACTTGTATAATCTGCTGAATGTACATCTCAGTTTTTACTGAGATCTGCTGAGACAAGAATAAAGTCAAACACTCCAATGCATTTGACATTCTTTACTCTTTTTTTTTAAGTTTTTATTTCCTGCAAAACAAAGAACAACTATTGGAAGGTGAAAAGAAATTTAAAATCTGCCAAAAAATCAGAGATACGTTAATACAAAGGTAAAAGCAAAGTACCATCATGGGATGTTACCCGAAGTTTTACTATCTGATTAGGAATAGATTATGTATTTTTTCCTACCCTGCTTTTTAACAAGGCCCTCAAGGTGCCCTATAATTGTGAAAAGATACAATAAAATTACAATGATACAATGCAAGTAATGACAGCTAGAAAATGGTAACCACAATACAGTCCATAATGGTAGGAGAAAAAACTATCAGCACAATCCTATGGCCATTGCAGTCATCAGATTTTCCAGATTCCCAGCCAGAAGGTTGGAAAATCATTCTGACCTCACAGATGGGGTCCTGCACCTGGATCTCTCTATCCCCACTTCAGAGCAGGAAGAATGGTACAAGTTGGATGTAAAAGTGTCCTTGAAGGAGGGATGTTCCACTGAATGAAAGAGGACAGGTGCTGCTGAGATATATTTTGGTGGCACTTCGGCTTCTTCCGTCCCTCTCCAAAGTGCTGCACTGAAACAGCTAAAATTAACCATCTAAGTACTTGCAGGGTGGAAAAAATACGGAAGAGACCGATGGCTCTGTGCCCCTCTGATCCTCCATTGGATAGCTGCAATCCCTCGAGTTCAGAGCATTATGGGCACCTTGACTGGATTGTGACCTAAGACCATTGTGTTCTTGTAGCCCAACAACATCATCTTCAGTATTCGCCTGAATGCCCGACAAAAGGGAGCTGAGTGGGCCTCCCAAAGGAGTTCTATAATCCTAGCATCATGACTGAGAAAGTTCAGGCAAGACTCTGTAGATGGGCAGCCTCATGGGGCAAAGTAAAGAAACAGACTGCCTTGCCCCAAGCATTTTAGTTTTTTAAAGGTAATGCTCAGCACTTAGAACAAAAGCCAGTGCAACTGAGATCCCATTCTGGCTTCTGCATTCTGCACCAGTAGAAGTTTCCAAACACTTTTCAAGGACAGCTCCACACAGAGTGTGTTGTGGGAGTCTAAGCGGGATCTGATCAACATGTGAATAACTGGCAGATTTGTCTTCTGCAGGATAGGTTATAGATGCCCCACTACCTGAGTACCTAGGAACAAAGCCAGCTCATGGAGTATCCCTGCTCCAAACCTGGCCCTACAAGAGAAACAGTACCACATACAGAACAGACTATATAGTGAACCACATATTGCACCTTTAAAAAACCCTGTAGCCAGCACATTTCATATAAGAATGCAGTAATATACATGGGGAGAAAGCACCTATCACAACTGTCATTACAAAACCCAGAAAAACTGATCAGCATGAAAGCAGCAACAAAGAGACTGTGTGTAATGCAATTAGAATGCCATACAATCTTATACCTTCCAAGTGTCAGGACAGTAAAATGTAGAGAGACAGTTTCCTTCCCTGAGAAACTTCTTTCCATTAATTTCTCAGAAGCACTCACGGTGAAGTGCTGGGAACAAATCATACTCCATTCAAGAGGGCATCCAAAGCTTGCCATTCACAGGATCAACTTGGCCCAATCTTGCTTTCTTGTGTTATCCCTGGGAAACCTTACAGAAGACAGCACTCCTACGGTACAGTTACAAACAAGTAAGACTTCCTGCCTTATTTGAATCAACATAGGAATAGTTTCCTGTGCTTAACAGACTGTACAGCTGAGCAAGAGTGAACACTCAAGTGTCTGATATGTTTGGGCCACAAGCAGGCTGGGTAAAGCATCTGGAAAGTGGACACACAAAGAACACAGAAAGAATATCATTTTTGCCTCATCCACAAACTAAGCAACCTCAGTTCTCAAGCCTTGTGTGCAAAATATTCCATTTTCCATAGCTAATTTGAATGTATTTTCCTACGTTTTATTCACCTTTTGTTTTAAAGAGTAGTCATACAAACTCCTCTGTGAAGAAGCTGCAATATGTTGCTTGGATTGCAGAAGTATTAAGCCTTAATACATTTACACTCCAAACTGAAGCATTTTCAGGGCACATATTTAGGGTGTCTGAACAGCAATCTTAGAACATCAGGAGATGGTTTTGTGCAGTGTGTACAAGCACTGAATTAAGCATGTGTTAGCTGGGATTGGTACTTTCAGAGTTGGTTTCCACGTCAAAGTTTCCTTTGCTTTAGAATGCTATCCAAGAAGCAATACCTATCTTCTCTGTGGGCCTAGACTTGGTAGAAAGCTAGGATATATATATAAATACACAGATGTAGAAAAGGTTATGTTTAATGGAAGGTCCATCTGCATTTTCCTAGGAAGAGTCTCCAGTAGGATAGTGTATTCTGTTGGACTTCTGGTGACAGATCTTTCTTGCAAAAATCTTTTTCATACCAGAATTGTTATGTTAACATACCAGAACGTTCTTCACATACATCCCTCCATATCATTCCCCTATTCAGGGCAGGGCAATTCATGGCCCCCAGAGGTTTGGCCTTCAACTCTCATCAGTCCTTATCACTGGCTTATGCAGGAAGCTATTGGCCAAAACATCTGGTGAGCCACAAGTTGTCCAGCCACAGCTGCTCTATGGACTACTGCTACATCCTAGTACTAATAGAAACATTCCAGTATAGAGTTTCATAATTTATTGTCCCATTTTTGCTCTTGAGAATTCCATTCTTGCCCAATTTCAGAAGAAGCATTATCTTTAATGGGCAGTTAGCGATGGCACCATCCCCAGGAAGTTACCTATGATAGGTAATTCCCTTATTGCAATTTAACTTTGTGTCTGAATTGTTACAGTTAAATGCTGGACAATATTTCATCACGATGGTATCACTCCAAGCTGTAGAAAAGGAATGCATAAGTGAGCAAGCCACATGGGAATTAACTCTGGAAAAGATTCTGCTGGACAGGATTCTGCTGCTCACTTCCCAGTTGAAAACTGGAAAGAGAGAACAAAAATAATTTTGGGTTCATCTTTTCTACTTGCAGCCACCAATTTAATCTATTATTCTTTCTACTTATCATTTACAACTGGAGAATTTCAATTCTAACATGACACAACTGATTTGTTCAACATTTGCAACAATAAAAACATGGGGAGGGGATACATTTTCTCGTACCCTCACCTTCCCAAGGGCTGCATTATCTTGGGGGGAACTGACCAGAGGCCACACACTAATCATGGGTCAGCCAAAGCACATGTACATAAACCTCATTCACATAAATAGCTTCCAGGAAAAATTCTTTCTTGATCTGATCTTGGACCCTCTTGTTTGTCTTTCTGTTTATCCAGGGTATCTGCAAAGTGCTCCTCCATCATCATGTTTCAAAGGCATCAAATTTCTTGTCAGCTTTCTTCACTTTCCAGCTTTCACACCCATGTATAGAGATTGAGAATACAATGGTGTGAATGATCTTGGCCTGGTGAAACATCCTTACATTTGATTATCTTTTTTTAGTGTCTTTACTGCTGCCCTTCCAAATCTCAGTCCTCTTCCAATTTCTTGATTGCAGTTGCCTTTTGAACTGATAACTGAATCAAAGAATACAAATCTTTCACAGTTATAATTTCTTCACTGTAAAGTTCTGTAATTCTTCCGTAGTCATGGTTTTTGTTTTCTTAATGTTAGGCTGCAGGCCTGCTTTCCCACTTTCTTTTGTCACCTTCATAAACAGTCATTGCCTCTTTCTGCCAATAATATAGTGTCACCTTAACATATTGATTTATTCTGCCAATGTTCACACCATCCTCTGATCCTAATCCAGTTTTCCTCATTATATGTTCAGCATATAGACTGAACAGATAGGGCGACAAAATACACCTTTGTCAGACAGCTTTGCCTGGAGGAAACTCTTCTGTTTTTCCATATTCTCTCCTAACAGCACTTTCTGGTCCACAACATGAGTTACACATCAAGGTGATCAAGTGCACACCCACCTCTTTCAGGACCACCCATCCACATAGAGGTTTTGCTGAAATCTATGAAGCATAAACTGATCTTCTGAAACTCTTTGCTTGTGCTGCATTGGCCAGTGCATATTTACAATATGATGTTGGGTGCCTTTTCCTTTTCAGAATTGAGCTTGAATGTCAGACATTTCATACTCCATGCAGGATAAAATTCTTTGTTGTAATATCTTGAGCATCACTTTAGTTGCATGGGAAATCGGTGCAATCGTCCTATAGTTGCTGCACTCATTTGCATCTCCCTTCTTGAGGATTGGAAAATATATTGCACATTTCCAGTCCGTGGGCCATTGTTTCATTTTCTGCATTTGTTGGTATAGTTTGGACTGATTCAGTTTCGGCAGCTTGGAATAGTTCTATTAGTACCATATCTACTCTGGGTGCTTTATTTCTTTCAGAGCAACTTTCCCTTCACTGTTTAATATTACAGGCTGTTCCTCTTAGAATTCTTCTTCAGAGAAATCTGCCTGTTTTCCTCTTCTGGATATTGTTCTTACCTTCTCTTTATTTTCTCCTGGTCAGATTGTATGTGTGTCCACTATTTTGTTGTTCTATTATTTTGCACTGCCACTTTTTGTCTCTATGTGATAGTCACTGCAAAGTTGCATTCAGGATTCTGACCCTATTTCTGTCCCATTTTGCTTTTTCTTTTTGTCTATCCTTGGCAATGGTGTTTCTTCTGCCATCCATCTAGGTTTTTTCTTTCTTTTTGCTACAGGAATTATCTTTTGGCATTCTTCCTTAAGAATATCTCTGGTTTCAGTCCACAGCTTTTCTTTTTCACTGTCAATTGAATTCAGTAATGCAAATCTTTTCTCTATGTGGACTTTATATTTCTCAGGAATGTTGAATATTATTTAAGTTGCATTTTGGCACTATACTTCTGATAGTATACTTTTTCAGTGTTGTGCTCATTTGTGATATTAGGTGTCCACTATTAATTCAAGGGAAGTGTGAGAAATCCATTTTGGGGGTAGGAATCCATAGGTGTCATCCCAACCTTAGTACCACTATTTGCTCCTGATGTTTTAGCAGGAAGAATACAACTTCTCTATCTCTTACTTCAAATTACGTAGTCTAGTTGATTTCTGTATTGACCATCTGGTGATGTCTAGGTATATAGCATTTTATTAGATTTATATCCCACCATTTTTTCTTTTTCAAAGAACTGAAAGCAGCTCACACCATCATTCTCCTGCTGCTCTCAATCTTATTTATTCCCACAACAACAACCCTGTGAGGTAGGCTGGGCTGATAGGTCACCCAGTTTGCTCCATGACTGATTGGGAACTAGTGACTGGAGTCCCACTCTTGAGCACTACACCACACTGGCTCTCAGTGTGTATGAGTTTGCAATAAAAAGATGGTTGTCTTCATATAATTTGATGAGTTGTTCTCCTGCATCCTTTCTGATGCCTAAGTCAAATTCTCCTACAGCATTTGATTCTGCTATGTTTCCTACTTTTTGCATTCTGTTGCATTGTCTTGTTTGGGTGTATTATCAATTTGCTCTTGAATACCTGTATAAAAGTTTTCAATTTTTTCTTCGGCATGTATTGGTGCAGTGTAGACTGGAATGATGGCTATGTTTAATAGGTTTTCCACAAATTCTGATTGAGATGATTCGATCAGACTTTGCCTTATGGCCCCTTACTCCATCTTGCCTCAGTATTTCAGCCGCTCCATTTTTTCTGAGTTTGTCATTTCCAGAGTTTATCATTTTAAGTCTGAAAATGTCCCATTCTGTTCCAGTTAAGTTCCCTCACACCAAGTACTACAATGTTTAACAGTTCCAGTTCTTGCTTTACGGTTTCCAGTTTGCCTTGATTCATAATTCAGGACTTTCTCCCTCCCAATCACCATTTGAGACATCCCTTCTCTTCTGCTGATGTGACTGTTACTCCAGAAGAGTAGGGATACATCTTAGTCTGGTGTCTCCAGTCTGACCATTCCATCCTGGGTTGACTCTGCTAGGAAAATAGGCTAGTGAGAGATTCTGGTATCCTTGTGGCATTGTTCTTGGCTTCTCTAGCACTCTCAAACTCCTGACCAGATTGAGGTGTGTGTCCAAGAGGGGGAGAACGGTGTAAATAGAGTGGGTGTGGCACCCTAGCTGTCCAGAAAGGGCATTCCTGCATATTCAGTCCATTATGTATAGAATCCCCATTGGAAGCTTCCTTTTATGACTAATTTATGAAGATTTTCTTTGTATCATTTCAGTCCATAGGAAATGTCAGTGTCTTTGAGTAAATACTAAATATTCTAATTTTGAGGTGGGGGAGGTTCTGTAGCCCCCATGATGTTTCAGGGGCAAAGGAGAGGCTGAACGAAAATAAATAAGCCCCCATCTACCTTCCACTCTGAAACCCTTGATAGGCCAAGTGCTCAGAATAGGAGGATGGACAGCAAAAAAGTGGGAAATTTGATTTTTACCTTTCCGCCCTGTGTGACTTTACCTTTCTACAGACTCCCACTTATCCATTTTTATGATTTAGCTTGCAATTATTTTGTGTCACTCATTCAAACAGCAGCATCAATGTATTCCACACAATTATGTAGAAAGTGGTATTACTCCTCTGGCTAAACTTCTGAAGAGCTGATTTTCTAATTCAAGGGCCATTTTCTCAGCACTGGAAAATACCATTCTATGGACAAATCAGAATGTGTTCCATCTTAAATGCATTTAGCTAACAGCCATTCAGAGTAAATATTAACTGGCTTTAATTTAAATGCAACAGAAAATGCTAGTTCACACTCTTTTTGGTTTCAGAACTGCTAAAATAGCAAACCCATCAAACAAAGAAACCAACTATATCCATTTTGCATAATCAACTGTTGAAAATTGCTATCATGTAATCCTTTCTTGAACGTATGGGATTCAGAAGGTAGCAGAAACGAGAAAAGAGGCACATTTTGTGTTCCTTACCTAAGCTTCAAGCAAAAAATGCAAATAAAGCTTTGTTCAGCATCAGTGGGTCATACCTATTGTTCTCGCCAGATCTGCCATAACAGCAGCACCCACATGGTTTTGAATGCAACCAGGAGGATGTTGCTAACATATTCAATAGAAAAAAATAGTATTGTAAATTGTATGAGCCTGTCTCAGGAATGGTCAGTGATGTGCTTACAGGATTTACAAGCATCTTTGATCAGCATGTGTTCTCTTTTATGAACAGTGCCAGTCTGTGGAAAAATTCCACTGGAGAGCTCTGCCTCATGTCAGACATGGTGCAAGGGACAGGACCACTAGAGCCCGAGTCCCGCATCTTTCACTTGGAGCCTGAATTTCTGGGAGGCCATCTGCACCACCACCCTGCTGTCAAGGGGCACTCACAGACATAAAGGACAGAGGTCCTGATAATCTCTGCCGCATCTGATCCGCTTGAATTAGCTGGGCATTCGCCCACATGTGCATCACGACCTGCCGCCCCCTGAATCTTTGTGCCCTTGGCTTTTGTTATGTGTTGCTAAGTACCATTCCACCCTCTCCCCATCCATACATCCCTTTTTAGAAATGGTGGTGTCCTTAGCAGACGGGATCCTTTACCAATTTTAGAGCATCTGTAAATTAGAATATGCAAGTCTGTGAATCACAATAATAATAATTATTGGTCCTGTGGACTGCAGCTCTGGTTCTTTTTCATATATGGCACCACCCCTGCAGGTATTAATGTGGCTGAAGTAGCCAGGCTCAATAATCTCAATCAATGTGGAAACTCCAGTCACTCTGATCAACAAAGCATCACAGCTGCAATAATGTAGATGCTGGCCTCTGCTAGGGACCAAGTGTCTTTGGAAGGTTGTCCCCTGACTTCTAGGAAAGGTATCAGGAGAGTAGCCTTTGTAAAAAGGCAGAGCAACAGCAACAGTAACTTAGTTCTGCAGAGTAGATATTTTACCTCATTGTCTCCTACAGCCATCATCAGTTACCGCAGCCTTCCAAAATATCTACTTTATTGCATCGTATTCAATTTCTTGAAAAATTAGTGCCTGGATTTATTGCAGCATTGTTTCAATTCAATTTAATTTTTTAAAAAGCCATCCCATTTTGAATTCTTTGGTTAGCAGGATTTTCAAGACCACCACTCTTAGTTTGACACTGTACAAAATTAAGGGGCTCCTAAAGTATGAAACTTGAATGCAATTACCCAAGGCAAAGAACCTCTTCATCCTTCCTGCATCCTGCTGCCACTAACCAGAAAAAAAAACCAAAAGTGCTCAGAAGAACTGGAGAGGTTAAATGGGACTCTGAGAGGTTATGGCTGGCATTGCAGCCAGGAATAGTTGCCACAATGTAGGCAGACACCTAAGGAGGACCCGGGAGCATCTTGTTCAGTTCTGTGATGGTATGTGGAAGCTTACAACAATAATAACCGGAAAGGGGAGGCGAGCAAGAATTGGTGCTCGCCTCTTCACTCTCCCCAAGACTGGACCTTGGGAGACAGGCACATCTAGCTTTTGGGTTTCCCCATGAGCAGCTGGTTGCACAACATGACTAGAATGCTAGACTAGAAGAACACAGTTTGATTCAGATGGCTCTTTTATGTTCTCCTCTTGACTTTGCATGCACTTGGGAGGCTTAGAGGATGCCTCCAGTGCACAGTGCAGTCACAGTTCAAAATTTTCTCTGGCTTGGTTTCAAAAAACAGCCCAAAGCTGAGACAAGACCCTATCCCTTTCCCAAGTTTCAGATTCAGACACAGAACTCCTAGAAGGGTACTCATTTTAGTCTGTTGCAGCAAAAACAAGGGAGTGTCCCCTGGCATCCTAAAGACTAATGTATTTATTATGGCAGAAGCTTTTGTGGAGCAAGGCCCAGTTTTTCAATTGCACAGAGATGCTCAAGGCAGAGGTACAGCCAGTCTCCTTCATCACGTTGCTCTCTGGGGTGTTCCAAGTGCTACTGAAGCACCACATGAAGGCAGGAATGAAAACTACTTTCTCCAGTCCTCTGAGCACATTACAAGACTCAGAAAAAGGGCAGAATTGGTGGAGGCTGCAAATCATTGCTGCAGTATCACCACCCATCAAAATGTATGGACCCCAGAAGAGAACCGTAAGAGCAGCAAGACCAGCTGACAGAGAAGGTGAACAACCAACAACAGCCCAAACAGTAAGCAAGAACTAGATGCTGGTTTCAATCCATATCCAACTACAAATGCTGACTTGCAAAAATAAAATAATTTCCTTTCCCTCCATCAAAAGGCAGCAAGCTTTTGATACGGGGTCCTAACTCCTCTTTCTTCAACTCCCCCCCTCCTCCGTCCACACACACCTCAATAATAAAGCATCCCACTCCTTTTTATGAAATGATCTCTCTGATTTGGAAAATACCCAATGACTAAAGTTAATTTTATGCATCATTTTTAATATAAGTTTGTTTGCAATGTGCATGCATGTGGAAATTGGGATGGCAATTCCAATCTCTGTTCCTGCTTCTACATGAGTGAGAGTTGAAATGTAACATAAGAAAAAAATCATTTGCCTGCAGGCACATTGCCACATGCTGTGATCTCTTATAGAAGAGGGAGGCAGGTCAGCTTGGGGCCAGGTGTATTCCATGACATGTCAGGTAGTCACTGCATCAAGACAGAGCTCAAAACAACACACAAGAGTTCATCTAGCACTTAAATGAGGAGATAAGAGAAGATTATTGCTTGTAGCAATATGCCTGCAGGCTAATGATTTTTTGGTCTCCTATTTCTCTTTCATATTAATGTGAATGTAACAAGAGAAGGAATTAAAGACTAGCAATGCAATTAACCTGTACATACCATATCGCAACATTTTATGATTAAAGGTAATTTATGAAATGAATTTCAGTAATTGCCTCTGGGAAAAGCAAAATGCTTAGAATTCAGGGTAGTTTACATTAATTAGGTAGTACCAAAGGGCCTTTAAGCCTCATGATAATTCTTTTCCATGTAAGTCCTCCACCAAGCCTTGGGGCAGGATGCGGGCTAGTAAATGCACAGCTCAAGGGAGCAGGAGGACTCTAGCCAAGCAAATAAATCTGTGTCTAAACTCCCAACCCCTGAAAGAGAAGACCAGTATTTTTTACACACTCAGTGACCCAGGTCAATTTCCAGCCAACCAGAAGCATTATAATTACAACAGATGATGGCTGAAACTATAGGCCAAAGAGGCCTATGAATTTCCACTAAAATGAGCTAGCTAAAGGATGCATAGTTTCAGTTTGGGGAAGGGCCATTGTATAACTCCACCCATGGTGGATCACCCTGAACCAGTACCCGTGACCCTTATTTCTGTCACTATAAAAAGCAACATAACTGGGTTTGCAAGCTGCTGCAGGTAATCACACACAAAATATTTTCCTCTGAAGGCTGACTGTACCACAGCCTCTGCCTCTCATTGTCTGGAAAATGAATTGTGACTGATGTTTTTTCAACAGGAAAACTGGGGAAAGGGTGTTTCATGGACACAGCATGCTTCAGCTGCACTGATTGCTTCCCCAAACATTTTGTTTTATATAGTAGCAGTTGCATGAAAGAACACTGCACATTTTGCTTTTAAGTGTCCAAATTTAGGTTTTAACACTTGATCATATTAGGAAAAAGGAATTGCTTTATATTGGCTTGGGAAGTTCTGTTGTACAATGTAACCATAAACATTTATAGAAATTATGTAACAATGAGCCATGCTTGACCGATGAAGAAGGCTGCATGTAGTTCAGTGCCAGAGGGCATGTTTTACAGGCAAGTAGTCCCCAGTCCAGTCCCTACATAGCATCTCCAGATAGGACCAGGAAAGAATCTATCCTAAACAACCCATATTCAAGACTACTTTCAGTTGTCACTGAACATTTATTTATTTACTTACTTACTTATATTTATTTTCTACCCTGTCCACCACTGACATCTCGGGACAGCTTACAATAAAGAACAAATAAAATAAACAAAACAAACACAGCACTCAGCAGTCAAGATAAAAACCCCAGTTAAAACCAACTAAACATTAAAATAGTGGGGAAATTAAAAGGTTTTCACTCAACGCTGAAAAGGATAAAGCGTCGGCACCAGGCAAACCTCTCTGGGGAGCGTATTCCATAGACGGGGCACCACCAAAGAGAAGGCCTTCCTCCGGGTAGCCACCCTCCTGATCTCCTTCAAGGAGGGCTCCCAGAGCAGATCTCAAGGAGCGGGAGGGCACACAGGGAAGAAGGCTGTGTGTTGTTGTTGTTGTGTGAGCCTACTCATGTTAACAAACCACAGTCTATTAACCCCAAACAACCCATGAAAGTAACTGGTTTGTTATCCCCCTTGTGAACTATGGATTGTTTCTGGTTAACAAACCACAGTTTGTTTGCACAGTTTGGATCACATAACAATCCATGTTTCAATAGCAATGCACACTCAATCTGAACCATGAGTGTGGGTTGTTGTGCTGTGTGAAACCAGCCTGTGTCGATAATACTGAGCTAGATGGACCACTGAGCTGGCTTCCTCTGTTTCCATGAAAGGGTATGCTGAATTTGAGCCAGACATAACACCTAAGCATTCACTGCAATTGCAATATGAAACAAGTATCAATAGTGAAGAATTCCTTAATGGAAAACAGATTTGAAATATGGCACTATGATAGCACCAGTTGCCATAACAACTAATTGCATGAGATGGAGATGCAGGTCCCCATGTGATCAGAAGATGGAGCCAGCAGTTCTTTGGGGTAAGCATCATAACGGGGTGAACACAGCAATAGGGATGGGGATCCTCACTTGCATCGGCTAGACACAGAAAGCTCCTTCTGTGCAGAAATCTTGTTGGATTGAGATACATGTCTGAAATTTAGGAGCTTTACATGGGTTTCAGTTGTACATTGCAGCCTATGAGGTCTTAAGATATGCACACCCAACTAAAGTTTGGGCTGTGTTTTCTATCATGAGGGTCTGAAACATTTATTTTCCAATCCGTGGCAGTTCATAAGAGTGGAGAGATCAGCTACATTTGAATAATTGGGAAGTATTTGATTCGTCAGCAGGTCTACTGCTACAATCCTATGCAAAATCACTTGGTTGTAAGTCCCACTGACCATAGCAGCAAAAGCAGGTAGGTTCAGACTACCATGACCCCACCTGAGTCAAAAGCCTGGGCTCCGATTTAGTGCAGGAGTCAGAAGAATATGTAAGCCATGAAGAAGGCCATGGAAGAGCTAGACTGAGATACAATCTCTGGCCTTGGGTTACAGCCTCTATTGGTCAAGGGACAACTATCTCCAGGGACTAAGGCTAGAGGTCAGGAGACTAGCCCTATAAATGCAGCACTTTCCAAAAAAGAAACAGGGCCTGAGAAGGGCACCAGAAGCTGAGAAGGATTTTTAAAAGACCTCTTTTAAACTTCGGACTTAAGAGGGCATCAGTTGCTCAGCTCAAAGTTCTCTTGGCTCCATATGGTGTCTTGGTTCTCCAAAGCAATTCTGGCTTTGGATCATGTTGCTCCCAAGTGACTTCTGGATTCCTGCTCAAAGTCAAAAGGACTGAACACAGATTGGATGTCAAATCCAAATGCTCTGGTTTAGGTAGTCCCAGCTACGCTAGGCTCTGAGACACCAAAGCCTTGTCAGTATGTGGTTGGGAGAAAGACAAGCATGTTTGTTTTTTCTCACAACTTTGTCAAAGAACAGGATGAAAATTATCCATGCTTGCTCAAGGCCAGGTGTGATTTCCTTCTACCTCCTGTGTTGGAGTGATGAAGGTATCCGGGGATTAGAAGGACTCTGGATCTGCAGAATCCCAAACCAGCTGATGCTAAGGCCCTGCTCACCCTCCGCCTTTTTGCTTTTCCTGGTTTGGGGCAGGGACGAGGGAATTTGTGACAGAATTTCCCCTCTGAAGATGGACTTCTCTCTCTACTATCAGGGGGAGACATTGAAAAAGTCTCATGGCCCCTCCTGAGATGCTCTCCCAGGGACCATAGGATTGCAGCCTTGAAGATAATCCTGAGCCCCACAGTGGCTCTAGAGACTGCAAACAATATCAAGTAACGTTATTCTGTGGCTGCGTGTGGCAGTGGGGCATTGCGTTCCTGAAAAAGATTTAACTCCCCATGTCACAGAAGGGGTTTTCATGGCTCTAAAGCAGCTATAAGAAATACTACCCATTGGTGTACAAATGCTGCAGATATGTCACACCTTGCTGACAAAGTGCTGATAAAGCACTCTCACTTTACAAGCTGGAAAAATCATGAAGAAAAATTTAATTTTCATGGCCCTTCAGAAAACACTTACCAATGTGTGATAGCAAAGGGAGCTGCATAACTCATCCAGAAACAAGGTGGATATTATCTGGCCAGGGGAACACACCAAATTCAAGAACTTATGCAAGATAAACAGTTCATGAAGAAACATAAAGATATAATTTACTCCTGGGGATGATTCTTTACAGATACAATTGCCTAAAATTCATACCTGATGTTACTCCATTAAAATCAAGTGTGTTACCCATGAGATTAATTTGTTATATACTGGGGCAAAGTGCACATGGCCCAAAAGAGATGACGGATTTAAATCCCACCTGAAATATTCACTGGTAAATTATGCCCAAATGTAAAAAATAATATGAGAAATGAGATTACCTGGCAATCAGGCAAATGGCTGGAGGGGGAGGAAAGGATGCAGAGGGGGATGAGATCCCATTCTGTCACTGGGAACCATCTGTGGATAAAGGAACAACTCAGAATCCAACCCTATTTTAAAAAATCATGCAGTCTCCTCATTATCATCGAGCAGGATTTGATACAGAACAGAGGCGCACAACCTCTCGTGCCCACCTCCTTACAGTCCCCCGTGCGCACTCCCCTGCTGATTTCTCTGCTGCACCAGGTCCACACCCAGAGACCTGGTGCAGACTGTCCTCTCACCACCACTGCTGGCAGAATGTAGAGCAGACTGCATGGCACATGCAGCTTGACCTTCAAGGAAGGGAACGGTTAGGCAAGCCCTGTCAGGAAATATGACCTGGAGAACTGCTGGGGTTCTTTCCCGGTCCTCAGGACCCATGCCTCACCATGTCTAGAAGCAGGGCCCTAAAAGCACTACAAGCACTCATGCGCACGCACGCACAGAGAGAGGGAGGGCGGGAGGGCGGGATGAACTGCTTGATTCATCTTAGAAAAAACATTTTCTCCATTCAATAGGTATCATTTCAAGTAATAGTTCTAACCTGAAAAATCTCAAGACACTGAGACTACAATTTACCATTATGGAGTATACCACAAGAATACTCTCTCAGCCCTTTAATGATCTTGCCACACAATTGTAGACACAATCTTTTGAAAGCCTGTGCAAAAAGTTGCAAGGAAAATTTGCAGCTACAGTAGAACAGCTTCACAACTATATATGAAAATGGCAGCTGTATGGAGCAGATTCCTGGGCAGCCCAATCCGATACATGTCCAATTCAGTCAAGAAAGTACTCTAGGACAGTAAGTTAGTTGACCGAAGAAACAGGGAATTCACATGTTTCAGATGCAGTAGGAGCAAAACAAAGTTTATGGTTGTGGGGGCTACTCATGGAACTAACAGTAGATTCTCTGTTGGCTATGGTGGTCAGACATATTCTTATGAAGCTTTGACTGGTGCATCAGGAGCAACCACTGCCAGAGGTGGTGACTCTAGCCATGGCTGCACATCCTAGTTCAGTCTTCCTCAGTCTGGGGCCCAATAGATGCTCCCATCATCCCCAGTCAACGTGTCTGGCCATGGCAGCTAGGATGATGGAAATGGTACTGCAACACATGTGGAGGGCACCAGGCTGAGGAAGTCTGCCTTAGTTACACCAAAGCTGAATTAATGTAACATGAACTTCATGGGCCTGCCCTCAAAGAGAATCTGGCAAGTTCTGTTGGTGCAAAATCCTGCTACAAGGCTGCTGACTGGTCACTTTTAATGAGTGAGGCATCGCTCCTTTATCAGCATCGCTGCCTGCTGGTTTGACTCTAGATGAACTTCGAGGTGTTGAAAGCCCGAAAGCTTTAAGACAGGGATGGAGAACTTCTTGCAGCCAGAGAGCAAAGTTAATGTCCCGGAGGCCACTTTTATGCATTTATTTTCATTTTTATACCGCCCAATAGCCAATGCTGTTTGGTTGGTTAAGTGGGAAAAGGGGTGGGCTCAACATACCAAAATACTAGCACACTTTAACTTGGAGTTCTTACTGCTTTTAGGTGACACATCCAACCTTTCAGAGAAGAGGAAAAATGTACAAAAGATAAAAAAAGAACAAATGATTGGTGCACACGAGAATGGATGCATGGCCATCTCAGAAAACCTGGAAGGACAAATAGCAACCCATGAGGGCTGCATATAGCCCACTCGTATGAGGTTCTCCCCACTCCCTATTTTTACGAACCTACACTCTCTAAAAAAGAGCACCTGCCCAGTTGCAGTCACTTGGAGAAGGCCTTCTTTGTGCCCCACTGTTGGCAGAAGTAAGGTTGGTTGGAACAAGAGAATGGGAAGTTTTCTATGAAAGTGTTAAAATCGTGGAACTCCCTCATTTTCACTTCCGACTTTTGGTCAACAGTTGAAGACTGTTCTGAATAAATGTAGCCCATTATATATATTCTTGTTTCTCCAAGGTTATATAAAATCTGTTTTGTTTCCAGTATATTTTAAGTCATTTTGGTGTGCTATTAGAGTGGATAGCAGAGTATCAATTTGGTATATAATCAGATAGATCTCACTAAGGATCTGTGGAGCCTCAAGTCAAATAAATGTTCACAGAACTGGAGTGCTAGGCTAAGTTCTATTAAATACAATGTAATTATGTATTTTAATACAAAATAAACATAAATTGGATGAAGAGCCTGACTGCAAACAACTGTTCTAGGTTAGCCTCTGTTTATGTTTGTTTCCTTTACCAGTTTTGCTTTAGAAGCTGCTTCTGATCCTGATGTTCTGCATCATATTCTACAATAACCAAGATACTGAATTTATTTATGAATAAAAAGAAAGCTCAATAAGTTGCATAACACTCATTTTCACTGCTAAATTAAAGTGGCGCTGTGGGACATCTTTTTCACAGGTATGTGCATGGCTATCAAATGTTCTGTTATTGCTCTTCAGGCTGCATTTTAAATGCACAGCCATAAAAAAATACAATAATGAGGGTCAAAAGGCCTAATGATGCATCCGACTGGTCAGTTTATTTTGCCACACAAGATCCAACTGGAACATTTTTGCACAGCAGGTAGATTGTGACTCTAAACATGGTAAATACCAATGAAATCAAAGGAACTTCCATGCACACATTTAGGATAACATAATGAGCTAAGCTAAGCACATCCACTGGGTATTGTGTTTCATATAATATTCAGAGCATCACCTTATCAACATAGGAGCATGTGCCCTTGAGATCTACTTGAGATTCCAGCTTCCCCAAAGACATAAATCCTTTCTAGGAAGAAGTGGTCATATCCACGAACAACCCCCACTAAAACAACTATCTGTACCACCTGGCCCATTGTGCTTTATCTTTCAGTGGGGACACACTGCAGGATGTTCTGGTCCTACTAAGGAGGAAAATAACGAAAAAGCCAATTCTGTGAACCAAATCCTTGTCTTTACTGCCTATTATGTATTCATTTATTTACATTATAAACTTGCAAAATGGACTTTGGTGTATTTGTCTATTCCGCACAGAAACTTTTTTTTAAAAAAATCTGACAACCAACATTAACCGATTATTATCAAACTGATTCTTTTGATTATCCTCCACTGTCCACTAATACCAACAATCTTATGCCGAGGATGAAGCTAGTTTCTAGCGTCAAGTTGCGCCAGTGTTTCGTTGCAGCAGGCGAGGACGGTGGCGTTGGACTCGGCTTAAAGCAGGGTGCCAACGGGATTCTACCCCTCCCTGGACGAGAAGGGGGAGGCCCACAGGACTTACTCGTGAGTAAGCCCCAGTCCGCTCTTGCTACTGAGTCTCTCCCCTCGCCCTCCGCGCCGCGGCCGCGGGTCACGGCCGGCTTCCTTCCCCTGCCCCGCCCATGGAGCGCCTCAGCACCTCCCGCGGGCGGGCGGGCGAGGAGACAGGCGTTCGGCGCCGGCTCCCCCGCTGGAAGTTCACCTGCCGCATTTCCCGGAAGTGCCTTGCCTCCATCCTCCCTCGGTCGGCTCCCCCACGGTGCCATGGCGCCTCTGACACGCCCCACCGTTCGCCCCAGCGGGGCAGAAAGAGTTGGAGGCACAAAGGCAGACCGAGGAGACCTGAGGCAGGCTAAAAGCACGGAAAACCCCACTGGCAGCTACAGCGCGACAAATTTAGGACGGAGTTCTCTCATGCTAAGGCAGAAAAAAGGCCTACAACTCCCAGCATGCCCAAGCGTATCCCAGGGCATGCTGGGAGCTGTAGGCCTCAATTTCTGCTTAACACGACAGGAATGCGCTTTTTATTCGGACGAAATTTACGCCTTCGGCTGCACGGGATACATGAAGTGCTTACCTCGCATTGACAGATTTATATGCACATGCTGGGCTGGACAGGGTTAGGGTGCATTGTTGGGGAAGGGAAATGCAAAATAGAACATGGCAGACGAATTCAGGGCTCCTCTACTTTGTGTATGCGTGTGTTCACTGTAACACGCGCAATGTCTTGGCCTACCAATGTCTTCCATCATCTCTCACGACTGACTGTGCTGTCTAGAAGGGCTCGTGGGAGTTCTAGACCAAAATCTTAAGAAATTCCGAAGTTGCTGATCCTATAGAATCCATCAGGAGTGTGCAACTCGTAGGACAAGGCTATCGCCAACAGGAGGCATGGCCAGTGCCTGCCGAGGGCCAACACTCTAGTGGGCCAAGAGCCCCTTGGAGTTTCGCCTCTTCGTCCCCACTGCTACCTGCTCTTGGCCAGGCAACTTTGATGATGATGAATAGCTGATACTACGGTCTACTCGCTAGCGGCCTGATAAGCAAGAGATAGCAATGACGAGAAAGAATGAGAAGCTGTAGCACTGCAGACAATTAGTGAGAAGGCAGAACTATTGAGGGGAGGACACAGTAGTTTTGGTCTTCCAAATGTTTTGGTCTACAACCCCCATCAGCCTTAGGCAGCATCCTCCACGGTTCGCTGTAAGCAGCGATCACTGCAACAGCAGTAACAATGAGCCTCATGGAACCCGGAACTTACATTTCGAAACGAAAGCGTGAGCTACTCTAATTGTAGAGTCTTCCTAACGGTAGTCTGGTTCTCCGCTACGGACCTCTCTAGCCTGCCTTATCCTCTATGATCCAGAAGGGTACAAGTACGCTTCGACGGAGGAGGCTGGAACTTCCTTCACTTTCCTCTTCCTACTTCCGGTTGGCTGGTGAGCGAATCCTTTAATCAAGAAAGGGGGAGGCGGGGGAGTTCCATCGGAGTGTGGGGGGAGCACAGGTGGTTTTCGTGTAGCAACGCACCTGTGTGGGGGTAAAGGCAGGGCGACGGCGGGGACGAACTGGGGCGCTTCAGAGCCCCTCCCGCGCGGCACCTCAGACCAGCTCATTTCTTGTTGCGTTTTTTAGCCGTCAGACCCCCCCAGTGAAATACGTTATTTTCCTTGTTCAGTGGGAGCCCTTCTAATCCTGTCCCCTGCGAGCACTTTTCTCAGGATGGGTGCGATTTTGTAGGGAGTGTCACTTTCCCCACCCCTAAGCCTCTGTTTAATCTTTCTCCTCTTCCGCATCTGAGGCTTTGGCTTTAAAGGCTGCCATGTAGGCAGAAATTCAACAGGTGAAGATCCATGCAGGCGCGGTAGTCTTGAGAAGGCATTGTCTGTTGATTGCCTGAGTTTCACGCAGCTGTTAAAAACCAACGTCTCAGGAATGATCTGCAAGTAACTGTAGGGCAATACCATATAGCTATATATATAGATATATGGAGCAGGAATCCAGCAGCTGCAGGAGATAAATTTACTGGAATGAATGCATAAATCTCAGGCCCACCACACATGTGTTGGAACTGAGATTAATGTATTCATTCTTCTTTATTTCCTGCGTCTGCTGAATTTCTTCTTTTTCTGATGTTTTGTGCTGTTGTGTTCTGATACCTTTATTAGGTCCAACTATGTCGATGCTATTCTCTGAGATCTTGGGTTGATCTTTGTAAGAGTATTCCCCTATTAAAGTTAGATTATTCTAAAACCAACACAAGTACCTGCAGTTTCTGTGTGTTTCAGGAAAATGGTATAATCCTAAATGTAGGCATGTTTGCTGTGATAACCCATGCTACAAGCCAGTATTAAGTTGTTATATTACACCCGCATAACACTGTCAGGTCTATTATAATTACCAATCTGTTTTATACTTGGAATTATTATGTATGGGTTTTGTTTTTTCAATGGGTTACTCCCTTGCACCACCGTTCTCAAGCATCTCCAAGGGATGGAGAGAACCCATTCTTCAGTCACATGTGGCTGTGAGTAGGACTAGTCATGTGGGATAAAACTTTTCCCAGTGCTTATTTTCACATAAATTTATTCTTAACTATTTGTATTAAAGCTGGTTAAAATATTGCTAAAGCTCATTAAAATATTGATGATTTATAATTGATTCAAAGTGACTGGAAAATGTGTAGGTTTAGAAAACTATAATTACATGGGGCTGCCCTTGAAGACAGTCTGGATACTTCAGTTGGGTCAGAATAGAACAACCAGGATGTTAATAGGGACTGGCAGATATGCACATATAACACCAGTCGTTTACCGTCTACACTGGCTAGTTGAAGTCTGGGCCCAATTTAAGGTGTTGGTGATGACCTATAAACCCCTGAATGGTTTAGGGCCTGGATATCTGAAGAAGCATCTTCTTCCCTACATGCCTGCCCACCCCTGAAGCTTCTTTGGGAGCCCAGTTTGAAAGAGATTAGGAGAGTGGCTACCTGAAGAACGACCTTCTCTGCCGTGGTGCCCAGTTATGGAATACGCTCCCCAGAGAGGTGTGCCTGGCACCGACACATTTTCTTTTCAGTGCCAGGCCAAAATCTTATTATTTTCCCAATATTTTATGGTTTAATTGCTATTTTAATTGGGGTTTTATAGAGGATGTGATGCTGTGCTTTTTTAAAAAAAATATTGTACAGCTGTCCTGAGACTTTGTAATAGGACAGGATAGAAAAGCTTTAAATATTTTTTGCATGCTTCAACAAAGTACTAATTGACAGAAAGATATAAATTTTGGCTTCTTCGGGAATTTGCAAGTTATGAATATATTGGTTATATTTGTGTGAGATACCTTGGCATTCCTATCTTTTTAAAAATATTTTTCTTCATTTCTATAAGAAAACAATGACAAAATTAAGTGTTTGTATTAAATGATCCACAAAGTGGACAACCTTAAGCTTTCTGTATATTATTGGATTCCAAATTCCACCAGGCCCAAGCACCATAGCTAGCAGTCAGGGAAGATAGGAACTAGAATCTAGCAAAGTCTGGGAACTGTAAGTCATCTATTCTTAATCTACAACATTCAATATTTTGTTTTATGTTTTTCTAGGAGCACTACTGCATAAAACTAGATTTATGGTGTAAGGATGAACAGTTTTACCTGGGAGTAGGTCTTGCTCAACAAAATAGACTTCTAAACAAATATATATCAGACTTGACTTGGTAGGCCTAGAAGTTTTGATAGCACTTTTGAACATGCCCAGATAGTCCTCCTTTTCACAGTAACTATTAACTTTTCTGAGCAGGAATAGTTGGAAAGTCTTTCTTGACTGGATGAACACTTTATTTAGAACAGAATTTGGCTTAATTAACTTTAATGGAAAATGCCCATTGGCAGCCAAGAAAGGGTATTTCAGGAGAATACTCTTTAGTCATTGTGACAAAAGGAATGTTGCTGAAAAGCTGAGGGCAGGGCAGCAAAGGGATTGGGGTTCATTAATAATACACAGTGGTTTTCCATTCACATAGGCCTCATGAAACTCTTGTATGACACATGGACTGGCTCTAGCTATATGATGGCATAGAATACCACATTTCCCTGAAAATAAGACCAGGTTTTATATTAATTTTTGCTCCAAAAGACACACTAGGGCTTATTTTCAGGTGATGTCTTATTTTTTCATGTACAAAAATCTACATTTATTCAAATACAGTCATGCCATCTTCTTCTGGAATGCCAGCATAACTCTCCAAGCCCCAAAATGTATTGCAACAGACATACTAAATGAATCTGTCTGGCTGACGATCTTAACTGGGGCTTATTTTTTGGGTAAGACTTATATTATGAGCATCCTGAAAATTCATGCTTGGGCTTATTTTCCGTTTTCCGGGAAACAGGGTATGTTGTTTATTAAGGCCAAACAGGTGGAGATAGAATGGAGAATTTCAACAGCCATTGTGCATACAGGTGCATGGCCTGTAAAGTGATAGCAGTAACTTAGTCCAATTTATTGCCTGGATGCAAGTTCTCATTTACTTAAAAGATCTCTTGCATTTAAACTTTCCCAGAAAATCCATTAGGAGAGGAGCTTTGTTTTCCTTTCTTGAACTACTATATGCCTTTTCTTGCATTAGCCTTGGTGTATGCAGTTTGCCGCCTTAATTGTATCTTGATTTCAATTAATGGTAACTTCCAAAACAAGATACTTGTTTATAAATATGTCATGATTGTACTCGGCAAAGTGTTTCAAGTCTGGTGCCCATTTTCTGAAGTGTAGCTACTTGCCCTGTGCTTAGCATCTATGCCTCTCCCGTGACTAATTGAATCAGAAGGATTTGTTTAGTCAAAGGGAACAACATTTTGATTTCGTTAAAATACTAACACTTTGCGTGGAGCTTTACAACAGTATGTTCACTATTGCACCCATTGATTGCTACCCTAATGCCAATCATAGTACATTGTTTTTGCAAGTTTTAAAACTTTGAAATTGCTTAAATTTTTCAATATTGTTTCTTTTAGTTTTGTATACAGCTCAGCACAGTCCTGTTGTGTGTAATTAAACTGGAGCTGCTTAGCCTCGTGGGTGAGTGTGAAGTAATCTATTATCTTTAGTAGTATGGTATATAAATATAAAAAATTATAACAAATAGGTGATTCCTGGGATTTCGAGGATTTCAGTGAATAACTTGGCATAATATGGTTGTGGCAGTAGAGGAGGGAGATGAATTCAGGAGCATCACTTGTTCATGGACTGGAAAGAAAGATATGGAAGAGAAAACCACTTTTAACTGTAAGATTCTCTTTAAATCATCTTGCACAACAGACGGTTCAAAGATGACGTGTCCATGTAGCCACTATGTGACCAGTATGGCAGGCTGGCTAGACCTTTGGTCTGATCCAGCATGATCCCTATGTCTTTTCATGCCCGATTATTCTTTCCAATTCTGCCCTTTGTAGTTTAAACGAGCTGTGGCATCATTGCCTCTTCATTTTGCCCTGGTTAATTAGAAAATGTTAGAATGAACAAAAATTGTGAAAATCTATGAGCTTTTGGGAGGAAAAAGGATGACATACACATGACCTCTGTGAAGGAAGGATTTCCTGAAGGTCCTTTCAAACTACAAGGGCAGTGAAAGGGGAATGCTAGCAACCTCTCTACTCTGAGGACTTCCTCAGCTTCCCTTTTGTTACTAGAAATAACCCAGGCAGTCAGTTTTCTTGTGATCCAAATGTAGTTTTGCCTATTAGCATACTGTGGCTGAAGAGTTATATACAGCATGGTACAAATACTCTTATGTGGTGTTTTTAGGGGCAGAGAGGGCTACAGAGAGAGGAGGGGTTAGAGACTGCCTCCCCTCTTCTGCTGGTTGAATCCCCCTTCTAGATCAGCATGCTCCCACAAATGGAGAGAACTTTCCATCCACAGGAGGCTTCAGGACTCTTGTCCTTTTTCTTCAGGAAAAAGGCTTATTTTGCTTTTTTTGAAGTAAGCATTGTAAAGGAGAGCTTTTCTCTTTACACAAGAGGAAATGCCAATTTGGCCTCTTTTTGTAAGAGTGTGCATTTTGTTTTAAAGTCCAAATAACTGATTGGGGAACACTTAAGATGCAATCCTGTGTGATTACACAAAGTCTCACAACTGTACTGCTGGCTGGGGCATAGTGGAAGTTGTAGGTCAGCTTTCTGTCCAAACATGCATAGAATTGTGCCTTGAGTTGCTTAAAATGGCTTTAATCGATTAACAATGCAATCCTGTACCCCTTACTTGGGAGTAACTGTACATACTGAATTCAGTAGCACTTCATTCTGAGTAGGGATGCACAGGTATAGTGTTAAAGTTGCAGCCTTTATAATGCATGAAGTTATTGTTTCATAAACCAAGTAACAGATCACTATATGTTGACTAATACTCAAATATCTAATTACATCAACTTTTTTTTTTTTTGTAGCCTTTTCCCCAATTAGATAGCCGAAAAAATGTTTGATAATATCAAATCCTGGGCTGAATATATTGTGGAATGGGCTGCAAAGGATCCCTATGGATTTCTTACAACAGTGATTCTAGCCCTTATGCCCCTATTCTTAGCAAGTGCAGTACTGTCATGGAAACTAGCAAAAATGATTGAAGCCAGGGAGCGAGAGCAAAAGAAGAAGCAGAAGCGCCAGGAAAATATTGCTAAGGCTAAACGAACAAAGAAGGACTAAGAGGTCAATCCTACTGGACAGAACTTTTCTAAACAAGGCACTGTTTTTACATTTCTATCTTTTTGTGTTGTGATCTTTATGGGAGGTAGACATGCATCAATTTGAGAAATCCTGAAATAATGTGTCCTTTTTATGTTGTCATTAATTTTAATAGCTTTTTAAGGAGTATTGTCCTGGGACTTATTTTCTAATTTGGGATGTATTTGTAAGCAAAATGTAAGTTACAATACATGTACAGAATGTATTTGTAAAATAAGAATTACATTTTTTTTAAATTAAAGATCTAACTGCTTATGATTTTATGGTACAGAATCTATATGCTCTGCTCTTTAATATTCTTTTCTATAACCTTAAATGGTAATGAGGTATACTTATTTGTATATAAGTCTGATTTCATAGTAAAAGTCAATATGTTCAACTTTCATTGATTAACTGGTTTGTAGGAATTGTACTATGGAACTGATTGTATGTAGTTCACAGAAGGAGATGACTTCCTGTTGTTTTTTTTTTTTTTTTCAGGGCGGGGTGGGGAGTTGGGTGCATGTAAATGGCGGCAGTCCTTACCTGCAAGATGTTTTGGGAAAAAATGTGAAGTATGACCACCTGTATGGCTTATGATGGACCAATAATTGGGAATAATGGCTTTGACACTAGAGCACTATTCTGTAAACTGATAGGATTATTAGATGCTGTTTCATTCTGTTCATACAAAAAGCAGACTGGTGATATACTAGGAAAATGACAGCACTGCAACATTTAAGTAAACTTGTATCTAAGAAGACAGCAGGCATAGTAGCAATCGAAAGTGGGGCTACAAACTGAAATGAATGTCTCTTGACTGAACTTGGCTTGGCTCTTCCTATTTAAATGCATCATTATTAGGTCTAGTAAAGGTGCTATACATTATCAGGTCCTTAACAATGTGCTAAGGTAAGATTTAACAGGCCCCTATTTGTGTGGCCTTTCTGCAACTCAGAAAAGGAAACCAGTTCTTTCACTATCCTCTTTCTTCCTTCAAGAATGAAATGGAATGCTTTTTCCTATTTTAAACTAACCACGGTTTCCTATAACAGCTGAACAGAGGAAGCTGTTGTTATTTTAAACTATGGCTTAAGAACTAGTATTTGAAAAGTGTGGTTTCCTGTGAAATCTGAACCAAACCACAGCTTCCTAAGACAAGGTGGGAGCAGATGGAGGCTCATTTGTGGCAGACAACAAATGGCTGGTGACATACTTTCAGCTTGGGGCGGCATTTCAATGATGCCATTGTTATATTTCTAATTAAGCCCTGTTTGTTGCAGAGGACCATACTTAAAAGCAAGGCTTTTTAGAATCAGCTGTTAATTTAACACCCTATAAGTATGCATAGGTGTTGTGCTATTCCTGTTTGAACTGCTGTGCTTACTGTTGCAGCATTTGTATACTGAAAGCATACTGAAATCAGCAGAATCTACTCTGAGTTACAAGCCAGTTGTAAAGATAGTACAATACTGTAGCTATGGAGAAACTGGGATTACATGCATCTGTAGTGCATTATACTTACAACCATCCTTTCTGCCACAACAGCTCCATATTATATCACTGTCAAAGAAAAGGTTCATGAGCATTGACTAATGTAGTTGGAGTGGTTGAAATCCTGAATATGTACTGAGTTTGTGGCATGACTTGTGACAAGTGATGCTGAAAGGGCCAATACACGTTTACATCATTCCTACTGATGTAAGGACTGATGAGGCTAGGAAACCTAAGGCATAATCTAGTAATTGCTGGCATCTCCTCTGATGCATTACAAGACTGAAGCATCCAGTATAATTGCGTGTGCGCTTTAAAAATTGTTTGGGCCATGTCTGCTCATATGAATATTAATGTACTGACTACAGGAAACGTATGGAACAGCATTCATCCCACTGAAAATTTCTACTGTCAATAAACCATACTTTAAAATTGGTTTTAGTTTGTAAGCATACCAAAAAATTATTACAGAAAGACATGTAACTGTAGTGTGTGGTTCTATAAATAGTCTGAAAACAATGAAAGAACATTGTTCAAGTGGAATTTGCCTTCTCATCTAGATGCAGCTGGCTATATTTGTATACATTTACGTGATGGATCATAGCTAATGGCACTGTTTGATTTGGTTGTCTGTATTTTTCTTTTAGAAGAGTTGTGAACTCTTCTGACCTAGCAGCTTCCATCTTCCTTAGTATCAGTTGTATTCTCTCATTTTAGAAGAGTTGTTAATTAATTGAATAGCACTGCACAGTAGTATAGAGTAATAGAGCGTAAGAAAATATTTCCTAAAATGAGTAAACAGCCTTAAAAGATATACTTCACTGCATAGTATATACTAACAATTTTCTTTAAACTTGAAATGAAAGGAAGATACCCACTAATGGTTTTAGGAAGACAAATATTTAATCATAATATCTTTTAACACCAGCTTTGCTTCCATTGACACCAAGTCATTTCCACAAGCAATGTCCAAGAATTCTGAGCTAAGCATATCTCTAAAAATGTTACTGGACTTTTCAAGGGCATACCTGTACTAAAGGAAAAATATTCAAGAAAATATCTTTTTCACTTACAGAACTTATTAGCATGTCCATCTTATTCCCAATACTTTGCATCTCGCCTCTTATTTATTACGGGCACTGTCCTTAGATGGCATCCAGGCTCCTGGCTGAAAGGTATTTGCTGTACTGACTGGTTCTTCTGAGGGTTCATTCTTTCCATAGTGGTGGGAGGATGCATGGCCTTTTACCTGAATTTGAAGTGGTTCTGCCGCACATTCCTCTTCATGATCTTTCGCCCGCAAGAGTTTTTCATTCTCCTCAAGCTCATTAATCTTCCTCTTTAGGTCATCTTTATAATCCAAATTCTTAAGAATTTCCTGTTTGGGGGGGGGGGGAGAACAGTATATAATAGTTGAAATTAACAGGTAAATGTTGATGAGGGAAATTGACCTAAGTTTTATTTAAAGAAAACTTTGCCTTAAAGGAGAGTTGCGAATCTAGTAGTTTCATTGCAATGGTTAAATATGTCAAATGGCCTTGGAGAAGCAAACAGTCGTGTGCTTCTTTCACAAGGCAGGAGCTCAGGAGGCCCTTTGGAATACAGCAGGCTGTACTGCCCAATGAAAGGCATCCTCTGACCTTCCATGTAGCATTTTTAGGGTGTGGGGCAGTCCATTTCAATCGGACCCTCTGCTGCATATGCCTAAATCTGAATCTATCTCATTGGGTTGTATCAATTGTGTCACTGTGTCAATGGAATTTTCTTTGATTCAACACAACATGGAGAGAGATCATTTCTGGTAATTCTGTCCCTGCAGCACCCTCATAGCATTAGGGATACATCAGAGCAGTGCCAAAAATTGCCTTTTTTTTACGGACAGACTATTGGATCAAACAGTATTCATCAGTAGGGTGACAGCAGTTAGACTGAATTGCTTTAGTAGAAACTGCCTAGAAGCCTCATATGGATACACTTGTCAAAATACTTTTTACAGTATGAAACACCATTGCTAACAATCTTACTGAACACTGTCTTCAGCACAGGTCTCAAAGGCAAACTTTTATATGGTTAAAAATGACACACAATAGTATGGTGGTTCTGCATTCACACCCAACTGTGAAAGTAAAACAGGCACAAGAACTATGGGAACCGTAATATTACTAGATTTCATGAATATACTAACCAGAAGAAATTAAAAAAACATCTTGCAATACATCATAGATACCAGCTCTACAATTTCATTTCCATCCCAAGCCAATTGCCTTGCAAGGAATCAAACAAATTGATGGAATTTGGATATTTCAGAACCGAGAGTAGATGTAAAAGGTTAGCATGAAGCAGTGATAATGGCCCCAAGGGAACAAAAAGGGATTAATTGCTCATGATCTGGTTAATTGGCTTGAGCGGTGCCCCTCGACATCATGCTGGGATGAAGTCTGTCAACTATATGACAGCATCCGGTTCTAGCTATACGAGTACTATGTAGTCTAGAAGAGTCTGTTTTTTCCTCTCTGGGGACAAGAGGCCGTGGGACATAGCATAGCTTACTGTGAAATGTGATTCTATCTGTCTGTCACTTTGTCCCAGCCTTAGTATTTCACTGGAACCATTTAGTGATCTAGGGGCTAAAAGCAAAGTGTGCCTTTCTGTAATTCTCTCCACTCTAAAGAGAGCATCAGGAAAGGTTTAAGGGCTCACATAAAGGAAATAACAGCAGTGTTTTAGTGTTGGAGTGATCCTGAATTTCATTTTTATTATCTCAACCATACCTTTAGCAATCTAAGATCAGCTGTATTGTCTTTTGTCTGCATGATGGGTGCACAGGTTGCCATAATATTGGCTTGCCCTAACCAGTTACTGAGTTCATGGCTGCAGAAAGACCTCTTGAAATGCACACTCCTCACAAAAATACTACTGTTGAATTATTGACCATGATCTGAAAACTCATACTGAAAGCTCTTAACCACTAAGCTTTCTCTCAAAAAGTAACATGCTATTTATTTACTAGATACTTGCTTTCACAACAGAACTCAAGGCATAGATAGCTTCCTAGGCAGTTCCCCTTCCAGTGTGGACCAGAGACAGACCTGCTTATATTCAGCAAAACGGCTGTTTCATATGCCTTCAAGTTAAGCCTCCAAATACATGCATGCATAGTTGCAAATTATATATGCTATTTCAAAAATAGTTAACGTACAAAGAAAAATTAATTTACAAAGAAATGTCTGGTGCAATGTTCACCAAAAGATGCATTTAAATTAAATTGGTAACTTCCCACTATTTCAATGTATAATCCAGAAAACTTTCCAAGAGGGAGGAGGGGTGAAGAAGTGATTATATAAAGAATAAGTATATAAAATAATTTCACATACAGTGAGGAAAAGCACATTGGCCATGGATAATCAAGTGACAATTTGCCAAATGCAAGCTCAAAAGAAAAGCAAATTCCCATATCAAAATGAAATTGAGATTGCAAAGTAATGAATCTCCATTATCACAAGGTAATAAACCTATTGCATCTCTAATGCTAAACAATTCCAACTGACTTCAATTAACTTTCTAATTTTTCTAGCATACAAAGGTCAGGCCCTCAAGGAATATATATGCAGCAGAAGCCCCTCCTAGCCAACATTTGGACTCCAGGGGAAAGTTGACATCGACCAGATAGCTACAAAGGAATAACACTTCCCCATAATAAGCTGCTGGATGAGGGTTTCCTTGCATTTCTGTAAATTTATACAGGTCTTTCCACAGGGGGGTCTTTAAAAAAAGCTCCAGAGGCTCATGGGGAAGGTTGTTTTGTGGGTGGTTCTCCTTGGAGCAAGGCAGGAGGTTTTGCTTTTCCTTGCTGGGAATACTTCCTGATCCATTAGTCTGACATCTAGGATTTTCCATGGAAGCTATTAATGTATGGGTGGTGGCAGGCTAGCAACCTGCTTCTGAGAAAAATAAGCACAGCCTGTCCTACACTGTGGGGTGGAGGTGCAGAACAACTCACAAAGGGAGCTTTCAGGTGGGGGGGGGATCCTGGTAATGCTACCTCTGCCCAGCAACATCTGTCCCATTTATGTAGGTGTAAATATTCCTCCCCTGTAACTATATTAGGAAGAATAAGGAGGGGGTAGGAAGCTGGTTGGCACTGCCAGGGTGCAGTGCAGAAAATGGGACAGAAGAGATTTACATATGGAGAGCTTGTGTGCATTAATACGGTGGCCCACCAAGCATTTGAGAACCATCTTCTTAAACCTGTGACTTACTTTCCCTCATATTAAGTCATGATGCAGCCTTGCTGTCCATATTTGGTGATAAGCACCCTACTGATGAGAAGTAAAATGTGGTCAGATATTACTGCAGTGGAGTAACTTATGTAGCCACTTCATACTTTGCTCCAATCATGACTTGCTGGAGGGATCAATATTTCCTACAGGGCATGGCTCTTATCAGCCAATTGATACAGCAAAGAATGTGGGAGACAATTATGTCAAGCCAATTCCCACACTGTTGTACTAATGTGTGACGTGGCAGTTGGTGACTTCAGTTGTGCAAGAGGGGAAGCCATACCTGACAATGTATTTTTCTATGTCCGTCAAATTTATTCTCATCTGGACTGAATATGAAGCATTTACTTTTGTGCAGAAAATTTATCTCTACTATCCAGGTGGTGGTGCCAGTGACAGCTGAGCATCGGCCTCCATACAGAATGTCTCCATGCATATACAGATGCACCAAGGTGCACCTCCCCACACACACAGGAGCGTGTTGACAATACTGGCCCCCACACCTGAACTGCACCTTATTCGCATTGTCCTAAACTCATTTAAAAATAACCATGCATACCAGGGATGTTTTATTTGTAAATACTTTTCATGTCAACTTCCCCAACCACTTTTGAAAATCAGGAGCACTAAGAACTAGGCCGGCAATTTTGTGGGCACACCTGACTGGAGGGAGGAAACCTCAAAACATTTCACTTTTATGGCGTCTCAGTTCCTTCACAGAAATGAAAGGCAAGACTTCATTGATGCCTCTAATCTTCCTGCAGTATAGCAGGGACTGGAAATTATGTTAACACTAGTTGTTATGTATAGAGCAATAATCCATGGAGTGGCCAAGGGTTGGACATGCCTGAATGGCCAACGCTTTATGTATAAAGGCTATCAGTTTTTTATTTTTTAAATATAATCAACCCAAAGGTAGTAAAGGTGTATAAGGTCAATTATGCTATTGTGATGAGCTCTAAAAGGATTTCCACAAACAGGGGAAAAGAGTATTAAAATAACACATATAGCTCAATGTAACCATACTGAGAAGAACATATGTTTAAGCAGTGGCAGAACAGGATAGAGGTCTTAGGGTTATGTAGGATAGCTCAAAAAAGTTTGGCAGATATGAACAGGTTAATTCCATATGAAGGATCATCAGGAAAAGGACTGAAAATAAAACCAACATTGTTACAGCACTTGTATACAAACCTACACTGTGACCTACAGTTGTAGTTGCCACTCCTGAAAAATGGTATCAAAGAGCTGGAAAAGCTGCAATGAACAGCAACCAAAGTTATTCAAGAGGGTAACTCTCCTAGGAAGAAGAGCTTTGGGGCTTTTAAATTTAGATAAGGAGTAAGGGGTGGGATATTGCAGAGAGATATAAAATTATGCACAGTTTGGAGAAAGCTGATGAGAAATTTTACTATCTCATGATACTAGAACATGAGGTCATCCAATGAAGCTGAATGGTGGGAAATGCAGAACAGAGAAAGGACAGTGTTGATTTACACAGTACACGGTTAAACTCCGACATTCTCTACTGCAAGATGAAGTGATGGCTCCCAAATTGGACGGTGTAAAGGAAGCCAGTTTTTGTTGCTTTCTTTTACCTATGAAGGGCAGCAGCAAGGGGAATGGGACTCTATGGGTATAAAAGAGGGTTTCTGCAAGCAAAGAGTGGCCAATATTCTGGGCAGGGGGTGCAGAAGACACACTGCAGAAGATGGAGGGAGCTAGGGCATGGTTGCAGAGTCAAGCTTTTTTTTTCTCTCCTTTCAGCCATTTGGTTCAGATCCCCTTCAAGTCCCTTTGCATCTAAATAGGAATTTCTGCTCGTCTGTCCAATGGTTGTGAAAACACTCAGGCAAAGGGATATATTTTGGATGCTCTGAGAACTCACTGCTTACTCTTAAATAAATTAATCCTTCCTACATCTGAGTAGAGGTGCATGAACCCTTTTCATCATAACTTAAGAACAGGGTTGGTGTTTTTTTTTTTTTTATAAAGGAGTAGTTTTGAGGATGTCATATGAACTTGAGAAGGGATACATTTTGGATGTTCTTAGATGCTCAGTTTCCCCTTTCTGAGGTTGGCTTCTGGATATCCAAAAGACTGTGTTTCTGTGATGCTGTGTGGAGTTATTCTCCCACACCATTCATTCAACTTTGGAAGAATTATGTTAAATTAAAACTGTCTCAGCTTCCTGTTTTCTAACTGATGGTTTAAAGGAATGCTTTTCTGTGTTATTATCTGCTGATGCTGATGTCCTTGGCTCTGTCCCATTAGCTGAGAGAGGCAGCAGCTGCCATTGCCAAGTTATTAAAACAGCCTGATCCTTGGTGAGGACTATCTGTTCAAAAGACAGGATCCAAACTGTATGTGGAGTCAGGTGCACACTGGCACGTCGTCATTGTTCCTTCCGCCCAAAGTCCTCTACTACGGGAAGGAGCCAGGAGCGTGCACTCTCTAGGACTATGGCCCACAAAAAGATCTACCACTAGATGGTCTTGGTTGTCAGGCAGAACACCTGGGTAGGCTTATTGTTCCCAGTGTACATCAGCATGCTTACAAATGAAACCCCAAGGGGTTCACAACTGGGACAACAACAGCGAAGGAGAATGGCTATTTCTCATCATCACCCCTCCAGGGCCAACAAAAGTCGCTACTGTTAAAAAAAGATCTTGTGTGTGTTGTTGTTGTTGTTCAGTGACTCCATCCAGCCACCTCATTCTCTGCCATCCCCTTCTTCTTTTGCCATCACTTGTTCCCAGCATTAGGCTCTTCTCCAGGGA
The DNA here is from genome assembly GCF_004798865.1 of Varanus komodoensis. Classification (NCBI taxonomy): domain Eukaryota; kingdom Metazoa; phylum Chordata; class Lepidosauria; order Squamata; family Varanidae; genus Varanus; species Varanus komodoensis. The sequence continues at coordinate 6,940,169 of NW_025336087.1, read as the reverse complement.
GTCCTTCCTTCTCATTAGGTGGCCAAAGTATTTGAGTTTCATCTTCAGTATCTGCCCTTCTAAAGAGCAGTCAGGGTTGATCTCCTCCAGGACTGACTGGTTATCTTATGTGTATATAAATTCCCCCTTATTGTCAGCCATCTTTAAGTTGTTTTGTCATACAGAATCTACTGTACATACTTCAGATAAACTGGGCAGGGGGTGTTGTTAATTTGTACTGAGCACAAACTAGAAAATCTACTCTGCAAAACAGTTCCCGAACCAGCTTCTTAAGGGCTATAATATATGTTGAAGACTGGACTTCTGCCATGCTTGCTTCTCGTTTTGTTTTACTTTTTTTAAACAATGAAGGAACATTATGTAAAATACAAAAGCTAGCTTACTAGTTCTTGATTTTTACTGGTTCTCATCAGAAATATTACACTATTGCTCCTGCTAGCATGTTCAAAAATATTGCAAGTGCAATTTGACATTTATTAATGTCTCAAGACTTTATTCCATATAATGGAGAAAAATAAGCAACAGGTTTATGTACTGGAATTTTCTAAACCAAAAGGTAATTTATTGTAGATGGGTAAAAAATTAATTATTCAATGAGATGGTAGACACTTTTTACAATCACAGTACTACTTTCTGGTGTTTTCTACCCATGGAAAGGACTATGCTACTCTCTTGCAGTATTAGAATAGCTCTTAGGACTCAAGCACACAAAGTTTGAGGTAAGAATAAAGCTTGCAAAATTTGGATGACATTCTGATCAGTAACAGTGTTAGTTTAACACAGATCTGCAGTAAGGGCCTATCCTGTGAGTTGCCTGGATCGATGAGTTACCTCATCATCCTTGATTAATGGAAGGGAAGTACATGGTTGGAGTTCCACTGGATCCTGACACCACATCTAAAAAGGACTTCATGAAATCTTGTAAATAGCAGTTCAATCTGTCACATTTACACACACACACACACACACACACACACACACTCCCTCAAAGAATGTCCCAGTAGATACCTGCAGTCAGATATAACCTGAAAACCTCTGTGTCCTTCTGCCAGCAGGCAAAAGTTTTTTTTATTCAAACAGTCCTTCAGCATGTAAGCTGGTCTGTTGGGTTGGATGCTGTTTTTATTATTATGCTTTTAAATTGTGTATGCATATATGTGTACTGATTGTTTTAACTATTTTAAATGTTTTGTATTGTTTGTTGATTACCTTCAGCGTGATTTCCAGGCAGAAAGGAAATAATTTTAAAATACTAGTTTCACCTGTATGTGCTTTATAATAAACTGCATTTTGGTATTCTCTTAAAAGTTGCCTGATTTGTCCTAATTCATATACAATACTTTGCAAAGTCACTTCTTTTGTTCACCTATTACTGGATCCTTATTGCTAAAGAGGATGTGGGAGAAGCCAGTCTTTTCCCCCCCTGAACTACAAAAGCTGTTGGAGGTGCATGATATTAAGTACAAGAAAGTAAGTGTTTAAGGTCAGTATGTTGAGGCTGTGGGAGAAAAGCAACATGGCACCTCCAAGCTCTGAATGCTCTAAACTGAGAAAAATTCCTGCAAGCTCAGCAGATAAATTAAAGGGGAAAAATGTCATAAGCATCCCTTTCCAAACATGAAAGGGATGAATCTTTTGCCTAATGAAATAGTTTCCTATATCGATTCACTTCTCTGTACACTATATTGAAATGCTTTTGCTTTTAAAATCATCTATGTATAGTGTAATTAAATGACTGTTTTCCTTACTGTTCATGTTTAGAATCCAGTTTGAGACATAAATATAGAGTCCACTTTAAGGAAAAAAATAAACATGTATTTCAAGAAGGTGATTCACTTTGGTGGTTGGTTTAAATATTAAACAATGGTAAATACCATTGTAATAATCCCAGATCTTTCTTGGGTGACTTTTACGTATATGCTCTGGGTTGTCCATTTATGGCCAAACAAGGGATCTAGCGATTGTGGTGGACAGCTCAATGAAAATGTTGTCCCAGTGCACAGCTGCTGTGAACATGGCAAACTCCTTGTTATGCACAATCAGGAAACGCACTGAAAATAAAATTGCTGATGTTATACCGCTCTTATACAAATCTATTGTGTGACTAAGAATACTGTGTACAGTTTTGGCAGCCATACATAAAAAGGATATTGTAGAGCTGGAAAAACTGCAAAAAGGGGCAACTAAAGTGATCAAGGGACTGAAACTATTTATTTATGAGGAAATAGGTTACTACAGCTGCAATATTTAAGCTTAGAAAAAAGACAAGTAATGGAAGAATTGATAGATGTGTACAGAATTATGCATGGTGTGGAGAAAGTAGGTGAGACTTTTTTTTTCTCTCCTAAAGCTAAACCTGGGCTCATCCTAGGAAGCTGATTGGTGGGATATTCAGGACAGATAAAAGAAAGTACCTCTTCAAACAGCACGTAGTTAAACCATGGAATTCATTTCCACATGATGCCATGATGGCCACCAATTTGGACAGCTTTAAAAGAGGGAATAAATTCCTGGGGACAATGGCAATCATAAGCTACTACTCCTTATGGTCAATTGCCCCATCATGTAGAAGAAGCAGTATTCTGGTGTGCACCAGTTCCTGGGAAACTTGGGCAGGAGGATGCTGCTGCATGTGTGCATTGCTTGTGGGATCTTAGCAGTGGGCAGCTAGTTGGTTGCTGTGTGAACATAATGTTGGACTAGATGGGCCACTGCGCTGATCGGAGCTGTTCTTATGTTCTGATCTCTTGGGTTGTTTTTTGCTGCTTGGCACAAGAGAATTCGTTTAAGCTAAAGTGAAAATAGTATGGCATTAAATTTAGGAGCAGTGCAAGCTTAATGGGGGAATTATTCCTATATATAGCAGGGCTACTAAAAGATGAGCTAATTAACAAACTACTCCCATTAGATAGTGAATGCATAGTGAAGATAGTGTCTAACTACTTTCAGGATTAAATATGCAATCTTATGGATGTTTAGACAGAAAAGCATCCTACAACTCCCACTGAAAATGATGCATTTTTCTGTGTAAATATGCATAAGGAATTGGGCCTTATACCTCTACTGGCACAACTCCAGAAGACCTGGGAACTGACTTCAAGACCAACTGGGAAGGAACAGCGAAAATGATACCAAAGTGTCAAGAAAGTGGAAGATGGAGAGAATAGCTGTGACACAGAGACGACCAGCCAACTGATGCTAAATTTATCAGAGGCCAGTCAGAGATGTCCTCGGGAAGATGAGCTGGGAAGTGAGTTCCAAACATTAGGTGTCTGATGAAAAGGGAGGAAGAGCACAATGTAATCAGAGAATCCAACTTAGCCCACCAGGCTTAGAGGCCACCCAGTGCAAAGACCCACCTTGAGGATGGGACATGGTAGCCCATTCAGTTTCACCTTGGAGGGTCAAAGTCAACCCTCTCCTATGAATGTTCTTTCATACCTTTGCCATTTAGGAAAGTGATCTTGTACTATACAAAGACTCTTGTTTCAACTGTTGTTGAAAGCAGTGCTGGCTTGTCTAACTTTTGCCTAATAAAATCTAGTTAACTGAACTCTCAAGTTACTGGCCGGTCTACAGAGAGAGGTGGAAGCAGCATCAGGCACATATACAGACTGTATACTAAGCAGGTTTGGTGCTATCTGTATATTACATCAAACTTGGTGTAACCTTGATTTCAGTTCTCTTGCATTGTGCTTACAATTGCAAAAAAAGGTTGAAGATTTTGCCCCAGCTTCATGTAATTCTGCCGCAGGAGGAATACTCTCCATATTCCTGTCATGGCAACATAGCAAAGTCTGGCTTCTATATCAAACAAAAAATTTCCTCTAACTTGCAGTTTTGAAACTGAATGTAAGACTAAGAAAATTTACTTAGGATTAACTTATCATATACTACATTTATACTCTGCCCTTCCCACTTCCGCATTTAATTCTCACAATAACCTTGTGAAGGTACGTTATGTGGAAAGATGGTAACAGACCCAAGGTTGCCTAATATGCTTTAGATTATGTAAATAATATTCAAATTAACTGACTGAACTCAAAGCTTGCCTTCTGTTGAAATCTAAGTCGGTCAAACTATCTGCTCTATTTGCCTATTAACACAAGTAGTACTAAAGGAATCATTCACCTTGCTTTTAAAGGACATGTTAATATCTTGCAGCAAGTACCATCTTAGAAAAGGTTTTCTTTCTTACATCAGTGCCTCTTTCAAGACAGCATCTGTCACTTGCAATTTCATTAGGTGCTTGCATTGAAGACAATAAAATGGTTTTAAAAGTCTGCAGCTTGTATAATCAGGGACAACTTTTTAATCAGAGTTTTTAACTAAAATGACTAAATGTGGCAGCCTGCCCCTACAACTGACTGATTTAAAAAGCAGGCAAGCAGAAAACCAAGTCTGTGCTCAAACTCCTAATATAACAAAATATTTCTAAATTGAATCTTGCTTTGGTGATGGGGGAGTGGAATTCTATGAAAATGAAACCTCATGATTGAAGTTAGTTTTCATCATGCCACTTCTGAAATAAATAATAGTCTTATGATCAAATAAGGGAGGCAAGTATGTGCCACGGTAACTAAACATAATGCATTTTTCAATATAATTATTCCCCTCTGAGGGGGAGGGGATAATAATTGAAACTTTATGCTTATTACTGCTCACTAAAGTACATTTTCTTCCGTTGACAGGGAGGCTGTCAAAACAGGTAATTATGGAAATGCTCGAAATAGTTTGAAAGAAGACAGGAGCTGTCATAAAAAGTTTCTTCTTTTTAACATTTCACCTTGTATCCAACTGTGCAATTCAGAAGCCATTTAGTTTTTATTACTGCATACCAAACACACAGCACATTAGAAATGAAAAGCAGTCATTTACCATATTTTCTATTCCAAGTCCATTTCAGACTTCCCACACTAGCTAAAGGAATGTACAAATGATTTCAATTCACGTTAATATAAACTTAGTGTTTTCGAAAGCAAACTTTCTCCAGTCTTAGAATCAAATTTTTTAAAAGCTGAATTGACTTTAGTGTGCTTAATTCACTCAGCTCAATTTGCTTAGCCCAATGAGAAACCTAAGTCCTAACTGAACGCTACACAGAAACACTTCACAATAAAATCCCATTTGTTTGTTTGCATGAAATGAAGAGAGAGATGATTTGGAGCAGAGACATGAAAAAAGAGCAGCTGGTAAAGCCTTTGGCTGCCCAGCATTTCTTCATTCCAAATCCTGGATTGGATCTAAGATCTTTCCTCCCTATGCAAAAAGAGCATGACTTCACATCCTCTCCTTCCCTGCTGCTGCCCCTTAGCACCTCCAAAGGAAATCTGAAGGCAGGGCAGGGTGGGAGAACAGAGGAGGGTGCAGATACTTCTCTCTTGCCAGCAGCATATTCCATAAGAGGCATGACCCAGCCCCAATTCTGCACGCTGGTTTCCAAATGGGGGCTTGTAAGCCTAAAGCATGCCCCTGGATGTTGCAAGGGTACTGTGGCTGGGGTACAGGGAGAGGAAAAGGGCTGAATATACAAGCAGCCTCCATTTTTTAAAATGTACATGTGTAACTTTTAGTTATACCAATGGTTACACCATTAAAGCAGGGATGTGTAATCCTCAGCATCCCCCTCAAAAGGCCATGTCCTCATCATTCATCAGCTAATCCACTTGCTCATTTCTCACCTGTTTGCTTGCTTTACTTCTGGACCATGTCCCCCGACCCCCAGCATTTTCCACACACATTCAGCCTAGGCACTTCACAGCAGCCAAGCTGCAGGCACCACTGCTGCCGACGTACCTCTGAGATGATGCTGTAACAGCATTCTCAGAAGGTCCTCAGCCTGTTAGCTAGAAGTCTTCTAACACCCATTCTGGCAGCTGCTGTTCGACCATTCTGTGACTGCTGTCCTCAGAACCAGGAGCCAGGAACCAGAATGTCTGCCTGAGAACAAGCTGGCTGCCACACTGAGCACCCTCTCAGAGTGCTGACAGAGGATCTTCCCAGAGGCAGATCAGCAATGCCAGCAGCAAGTCTGGCAATAGGGTGTCCCAGTCCAGGATCTTTACCCTTTCTTCTTAGTCTATGAGGTTCTTGAGTTAAAGGACAATGGAGTGGGCTCAATTACAGAAGAAAGTTAGGTTAGGTAAGACCTAGCTCTCCTGGAAGGCTCCAGGGACCAGATGTCCTGCGTTCAGAGGTGTGGTCGTACTGCCAGCCTTAAATTCTGAGGACCCTAGCCATGAAGATACCACCTTGCTGCAGCCTAAGGCTCTGCAAAAGACTGGGCTTCTTTAAGCAAATAGGGAAGTAATGCAGAGCTTAACTCATCTGGTAACTTGGACTTACAGAGCCTGTCTCCACCTAAGTTCCAGAGATTCTACTTCTCTTCCACCACAGCCTACCCTATACAGCAAGGTCCCTGACCCTCTGTGTAGCTAAGAGATGCTGAAGAGCACCATGGGGGGGAGGCACTGGGGAAGTCTGCCTCTAACCATCCCACCTGCATGCACCTAAAGCAGGATTCAACTCGAAACAGAAAAGAGATTACTGCTTGTAGGAACCCACTACCATGATAAGAAAAGAAACCCTATTTATTTTATTTCCTGCTTTTATTTTCCCTCCTTTTAATAACTCCATTACTTTAAATATAATGGAGGGGATGAGAGGTGTGCAGAGGAGAATTTGACAGAATGCTTCATCAAAGGAAAAAAGGGAAATGTTGAAATAAGCTATTAATAAAACAAGGTAGTTTCCTCGGACTGAAGCCTGGAAATTATTCCTACAATTCTGACTTGCTCAAGAATCATGTTCCATTATCAAGTTCCACTGATATTACTGTAACCAGTAATTAACTTTTAAATAGATGGATGCTCACACTGAACCTAGGGCTAAAAAAAACAAAACCCCAACCCTGACAGAACACTGCTATTTAGTTTTCATGCTAAATATTTGGATTTTGCACACCAGAAAGGAACCAAACAATGAGAAGTCATAAAGAGTGTGTTGCAAACTAAAGATAAAGGAAAGGTTGGTTTTGGGGGAGGGGCTACTGTAATTCAACACAGTATTAATTTATTCAGAAAGATCTGCTGGAGCTTGCAGGAATATTTGCAGAAATTCAGCCCAGTGGAAAGTCACTGATATACTAAAGGCTTTCAGCCGCCTTCCCCATTCATGCCCTTTGCAGGCTGCCCTTCTGAAGTTGGCTTTGTTGGGCGAGAGAACTCCAAAGTAGAGAAAAATGATGAGAATAAGATACGGGGGCTAGAGGGGAAAAGTAAATGTCTAACAAGCAGTTGATCGCCCCAGTGGTGCCCCGCTCTGAAACAGTGCTGAGTGCATTTTCACTGAGTGTTTTGGTATGATTTGGGATGTAATCAGAGTGCAACCCAACAGAGAGCAATACAAAAGTCCAGTGAGAAACAAAAATTAGAATTTACAATACTCTCCCCTGCCAACACACAAAATAAAGGATAGGTTTCCATCCATTTGGAAAAAAAGGTGTGAGAGCAATAGACAGGGAGATTTGCTATAGAACGTCAACAAGAAATATGATCAGAGGTATTCCCCAGTACAACAGCTGCCGAGCAGCATTTAACACGGCAACATTTGTCAGAAGCTATGTAACACAGAAACAAAAGATCTATCTTGGGAGTGATTTTAGATAAAATGCTGTGTCTTTGGAATAATGCAGAAAAATAGAAGAACTCTCTGACAGGGGTTGCACAATATGATATCCCAACTTAAGTAACTTGCCACAGTGGGTTGTCATGTTGTTATAGCAGTTTCTGTAGGGTGGCATATTTTGGGGAAACAAGCCACCATGAGAACCCAAGGAACGTTCTAGGGGTTGTTCAACCCACCTTGGGTTGTCACATCATCCAAACCCACAAGGGTGCATCTTGAGTTGCAAGGTGAGGCTAGCAAGTAAGTTGGTGAAAACCTCCTGCTGTTCTTTGCAAAAAATTGCAAAATTTCCTCTCCATTTACTTCCCAGACTTGAAATCTGCATACACTTCCCCATAAGAAGCACACATTTTCCAGATAGCTTTAAAACAAGATTTTAAAAAAATGCAATGGACCACATGTGACACCCCCATGCAGTTCCATGCATTCCATTCTATTTGACTACTTTGTGGGGGGGGGGGCAGTTTGACAGCTGTCTGAAAAGGAACCACAAAAACAGGTGGTCTTTAGATCTCCCCTTTCTGGACTATCTGGCAGTGCAAGAAAGTGTTGAAAAGTTGAAGGCACCAAGAAGCATCAGTCCAGCACCAGAAATGAAAGATGATTACATTGGTATGAGGAAGATCTTTTATCCACCCCACCATCTCTGCCAGCTTTTTTCCAACTGACAGCTAACCAAGTGACAACTGTCACTATTCATAATTTAGCCTATAGGCAGCCTTACCTTCTCAATTTGTTAGCACTTGGCATTGACCAGGCAAGACAACATATCAGAAAACCATAAAAGTGCACTTTCAAAACTACAAACGACTGATAGTCCCCCCACACACCCTACATACAAAGACATTTTGATACATGTCTGGGGCCATTTTTTAAGCTGACAAACCATCCGCAGTTGCTCCAAACTGCTGCCTGGGCTGGTGGAGGATGTGTCACTGCCTATCCTTGGTGCCAACACGAGGGGGATAATGAAGCAAGGCAAGGGGCTTGTGCTGCTTTTGCTGAGTGGCCTGCTAGTTGATCCATGCAACCTGTGCTGAAATGGCTTTGCTGGGTTCCAGATGGCATGGCAGCCCAATGCAGATCAAAGAACCCCTCTGCTCTGGCTACTGACCCATAACAGGTTGCCATGTCACTAGGATACTCAACAATTATTTTCTCAGCTGCAGTGACAACTCTGAGGTTTCCTGCCCACCTATCTCAGCCTTTCAGTGCTAGTACCCCTGTGCAAGGGAAAAGTAGTGCAGTAATTTCTTGTAGATTAAAAAGAGCGCTACACAGCCATAGCAGCCACCATTTCTAGTCAGGGGAATCCTGCAAATATCTTCCTCATAATCATAAGAAGGGCTGTGGGGATTCCTGGGACTCCTACCACCAAGTCCTATAGGACCAGAGACAACTACATTTGCTCTAGGGTGGTCCTTCCTGTTCTGGGAAAAATACAGTAGTACTGGGTTAGTAGCTGCATATGGAGGCATTTGGCTGTGCAGGCAGAGCTAGATGTTCCCACTTTTCTCCTTGCCCCAGATATACTGAAATTTGGATCTTGCTTCACATGTCTAAATGCTATATTTCAGGGTGGAGTTGTGAAGATCTGAGGTTTTGTCCTGTTTTCCTCCCCACCACATCAAACATGGTTTCTTTTTATGTTTTGAATGTGTTTTCAACTGAAACAATTTACCAAGAGCATATCAAGGCTGTGAAAACCATGAGTCATTAGCAGGGAAGTATCAACACTTTTTTTGTTGCCCCAGTAGATACACTGGCACATGATTTGAAGGAAGGCAACTTAATGGCAGCAAGCATAAAGAAAGGATGCTATGACAGGTTTTATTTTCAGAATATTTGTTACAGTGATTTCAAGAATATTCAATTTCCTTTTAAGATTAAGTTAAATAAAATTCTTAATTTATCCAATTGTGATAGGCAATTTAAACAAAAGGTGAATTGTCACACAATGCATTGCCCAGGAGTACAATTCCCACTGCTACCCCTGAAAAAAATATTCTGAAGAACACTTATATAAAATAACTGTTGCATTCATACCTGAGTTAAAAAACCCCTTTCTGACTGAACTTATGAGTCAAAGAAAATCAACCAATTCTTACTTAGATGAAGGATTAATGTAACCTCTTACCTCAATTGTTGGTGGATCTTTTCTTTTTTTCCTAATCCAAGCTGCAAAAACATTTTAAAAAGAAGTCAAACATTTTGAAATACCTTATGTTTGCATCAATCGGGCAATATCTAATACTGTCCTTGCACTAGCACACACTACTGCCAGTGCAATGGAAAACTGATTCCAAAAGCAATCCAAAATGAGCAGAAATGCTAGTTTCCAAAAGGACAGATCAGCGGAGTGTGCATAAGGAAACACTGTTAACTAGTCCTGCTCTAGAAATGATAATTTCCGGCATTTTTAAAGAACTGCTCATTCCCCACTGGGCAAGGGGTAGACCCTACAAACATAACAGAGAAGGTAGAAACTAAGCGGTAGTGCTGAATACTGCTCACATGTGGCACCCCCATGTGGAAGGTACTAATGAAAGGAATTCTAAAGCTAACTCTTATTAATGCTGCAGGAATCTGCTTAATTCAATTTAAGCAAAAGGCATGCTTGCTGAACCCAAATGATGCAACTGAGAGGGATAAAATTCGGAGAATGCACTTACATTACACAAATTGGTAGTAGTGTGATAGATTATATAATGATCTCAGGTACCATGAATTCTAATGTGAAGAACTTTCAGGTAAGATTAAACTAGTTTAGAGATCATCAGTCCATGATTACTGAGTTGGAGTCCAGCTGAACGCACAGACAGGAGAGGCCTAAAGCTGGCCATAAACCTGAGTAAAAATATGTGAAGTACCAAGTGGTGACCCAGTATAGAAACTAGCTTACTGAACAACCTGCTTACTTTTTTGATACTATTAAGGCAGGACAGCAAAGAAAGAATATTGGTACTAGAAACAATTAATAATTTGATAAGTGGCATATCCTTAAAAAGAAGGTGTTAAAAATAAGCTATCTTCAATATAGAGAAGTGAAGGAATGAGTACTGCCAATGTCTTACTTTCGGCCATAAAAAGGTGTATTAACTCTGATTCTAAAAAAGAACCAATGAAAAAATTGGTCTCAGTGGATGGAGGCTTCAAGCATTAGAGACATCTGAAGTTTCAGGGGTTTTTAGAAAATGAGCAGAATTAATGGCTGCTGAGAATAAGCAAAAACCTGGAAAAGTCACCTTTACTCTATGTTAATGTTATAACAAAAAAGGGAAGTATTAGTATAACAGGAAGTTGAAGAATTGCCATCATGACAACTTATAACAGAGTTATAAATGATAAATCCTATGAAAGATCTGTAAATGGTAAAAGCACAAGGTCCTGATTTTATACCAGCAGAATTGCTGAAAAAGAACATGCAGTGATGGAAGGACACCTTTGGTATCCTTTTTTTACACATATACTGACCTGCAGAAGTATAGTTACCTCCAGCTTTGACTTTTCCACATTTGTTTTGTTAAAACTAACATCACTAATCAACCTTGCTTACAACCTAGCCATAATTTCATTTCAATTATTATATACAGCCTTCTGTGATAAATCAACTGAAAACAAATTATTTTAGCAATACAACAAAAGTAACAAAAAGCATTCTAAAGCTGTATCTACAAACAGCAAAATAAAGCATAGCAACACAGGCTCTAGGTCTGTCCAAGCATCATAGACATGGATTAATGAACAATTAATCTGGTTTTTAAACCAGGTATGTATGCCAGACCTATGGAATCCTCTTCCACAAACTAGTGGTTCTACCCTTTTCCACACCAAGAAATAGTGGTTTTAAATTAGCAACTAACCTGGATAAGCTGACATTAAATTAAACAATATCACATCTGAGCCAGAACACTGTAAAGAGATAGGAAAAAAACACTGAAACTGGAAGGAAGGGGAGGGAAAACAGATGAGCACACAAGCTAGGTGCTTGTTCTTGGCTTAACAAGCTATAGTTTATTCATTCATGTTGGTTACTTTTAAGCTGGTTTTCTAACAAAAAAAAAATACCAGCTAAAATAAAATGGTATTCAGAGCCTACTTAAAAGCAAGGAAAGGGAGGTAAGATGAGGATCACTTGGGAGATTATTCTACAGTTTAGGCATAACCCCTGAAACCCTCACTTTTGTCCCTACCAGCTGTTCTTCTGTGGCAAAATGACAATTGAGATTGAGCATTTTCACTTTAAAATAAGAAAATGAAATATTAAAATGAAGCAGTGAAATATGCAAACTTTGGAGATGAAGGAATAACTTTTTAATTGCTGATTTCTCTAATAGCCATACATGTATTTTCTTTTCAGCCGTGGTCAGCCATCCTAAGAGATTGTTATTGCTCTGCTCTTATTTTCTTAGTTCTTTTTGGGATGGATTCCTAATTCAGGAATTTCTAGAATTATTTATGTATTCTCTGGTACAGACAGTCATACAGAATTGAAAAAAAAGGATCGATACACAGGGTCAATTTGATTTAAATCGCAATTTAAAGCATTAATCAGTAAAACTAGATTTAAAGCATGGTTTTGCACGCATGCCTGCCTTACACATAAGTAGAGGAACTTCATTAAAATATTGCCAAACTGGGTCTCTTTAATGGCCTGCAGCCATTATAGGTTTTCTCCTCCAAGAAAAGAATAATATGAGAAACCTCAGGCAATACAAAAAAGATCTGAAGACTTGTAGAATATTCTGCTCAAAAGAGTTCTCTTTCATTTTTCATGCTTGCTATTCCCTCCTCATCCTTAGCTTCTTTTGCAGATCTATTCCACTCTCAACAATCTTCTATATTCAATGATTTTTTAAAAATTTACCACTTAAGAGGGAAGGAGTTGATTCTATGTACATAGATTTGCAAAGGAACATTGGCATTAAGGTCTTTTTCTCAACTCTTGGTGTTCACATTTTATAACATTTTTGCTGTGAAGAAGAGCATGTGATTTCTGCAGACACAAATTCATTTTTGAGAATTGCAAAACCAAGCATATGTAACAATAGCTTCTAGAAAGAAAAACTGCCCAATAACCTTACAGAAACTTCTAGAAGAGCATCACATTGTGAAAGGGTTATTGGAATTCATTTACCAAATAAATAAACAAACATTGCATGAATACATAGTCTCATGCTTCATATGTAAACACTAATCCTTATTTTATGATGAACAACCTTTGGATTATAATGTCTTAAATATAAAAGTACCTTTATATAGATTTTTCATCAAAACTCATTTCATTCGTTAAAAATCAATTTAAATAAAAATCCAATTTAAATTTTAAACATCTGATTTTTTTAAAATTTATGTTCTAAATTATTGATTTTTATCCACCTTGTGTTTACAACAAATTTATTTCCAGCCCTCTCACAAATATCTTGTCTATGTATTATTCAAAAATACAGCTTCAATTAACACTTTATTTTCAAACCTTAATTATAACTTAGCATCTACTCCCTTTCTGTATTATTCATTTATGTTTCTCCAAACCTCAGCTACATGTCCAGAACATTAAGGCTTTCTTGTTGTTCAGAAACATTACTTTATGAAATGAAAGCAGGTGAAATCTTAATAATCATTAGTAAATTCTTAAGCCCAGAAATGTAGCCAGCACAACCTACTTCTAATGAACCTTTGCATGCTTCATCCCAGTAAAGCAAAACACATGCAGTATAAACCAAACTAGTTTCAGTGTAGAATTTCAGTGTAGAATAGTACAAAAGGCAAAGAAAGCCTACGCACACACATATAGGGATGGAGCCCAATTTTGTAGCTTCTCCAAAGAGCTTTTGTAAATTCAAGACTGACTCCTCAGTCATCATTAATTATATAAGCAGAGTATGGTACTATCTGCAGTCTGTGCTTTTGATAACACCACATTTGTTTGAGTGGAATTTAGCAAGATAAACTGGACATTTCATACTTTGAGACCCTGGCATTCTTTCAACAGTATTCATTTGCATTCTCATTAGTATGCATGGGATTTTCATTGAACTTTAAGACTCCTACTGGCATATAACGCATTGTAATGAGCGTAAAAGTGAGCATGCAAATTAAAACTCCCATTAATCACTAAATGTTACCCATTAAAAAGAGACGTGCACACACAGAGACCAGAACAGGCAGGCAATAAAATGCTGCATGAAACACACAAACTCCTTAATCACCACGGTCACTGAAAATGACAGATGCCTTTTCATGAGGAGCAATGACATGTGCGAAAGAGAAAAATGACACATTCTATCACCAGATATAATCAGTGACCATTTACAATAAAAATGACAGAAAGGTTATCAGTAGCATGCATCCACCAGATAATGTTCCTGGCAAAATACATTGCTTTATTTCCTGAAAGGAAACCCTAGCAGAGTGAGCAAGTACTTTACCTATCTTGGCATTTTGGGGGATTCTTTCAAGTGTTCCTTGAAGCATCTCTTGTCACACTTTGGTTAGGACACAGGGCATTAATATTCTAACTTTTGATCTGCCATAAAGCAAACTACAAGGGGCCTTGGGAGATTTAAACATGCAGCTTAAACTTATTTCAAAGGGATGGTGAAAGTATTGGAAAGGACAAAAGATCTGTTTTTACCTGTGTCCAGGACTCTTAAAGTTGGGGCGGGGGAGTCCTTAAATAAAATCCCCATGGCTCACAGCATTGAACATGCTATTAAAACATACATAGATGGAATATAAAAGTAAAAATAGTCAATTAATAGAAGTGTCATGCTGAATTAAATCCTGATAAATCCAAGCAGAAAGATCCTCAGGAAAAATAACAGCTTCTGAGGATTTCTATAGTTGACTGTCAACTACCAAGAATACCTTTCTGTGGACCAGAGGCACAGAGATACCATTCTTTATTTGTATCCTTGCCTCATATTAACAGTCTTGATGGAAGAAAAGAGGAGAAGCACTACTAATAGTACTCTATTTTGGGATACATTGTACAAAATAAGCATACTAAATTTTCTCAAGCAGGCTATAGAAAGCGAGACACTGGAGCAGATTTCATGTTCCTGGTAGCTCATTCCGATAAAATGGTATAGCCAAGAACCCAGGGATGCGGGGGACCTTTGTCCACAGAGCCTCATCAACTGACCTCCACATTAACTCCCACCATCACCTGTATCCCTCCTTCCATTTGGCTTGGAAAAAATGTCTTCCATTAGTACCTAATGGGAGCTTTTTCAAGAATAAATTACAGGGTTGCTTTGTGGGTGGTGGGTGTATTGTTGGGAAGGAAAGGATTATCCTTATCTTTCCTGAACATTATCACTCCCCCCCAAATCACCCTACCCTACTAATTAGGCTAAGTACCATGTGGAGTAAGCTGTCCACTAAGAACCATTTGCAACTGCAGAGAATCTTCACTTGAGTGTGTGTTAAATTTAAGAATGCCATGTATTTGTATATATGAATCTGTGCATGCATTTTATGTGAGAGAAAATGTGTTTCTGTAATATCAATGTGAGAACTTCATCTCCTCATTCTAAACCTATGCAATCTTGTTTATGTTGGACAGAAGTAGAAAGATGACATCTCACAGGATCATAAGGGGAAACCTTGCAAAGCTGAGCAACCACCTCTGCTCTGCAGTGTGGTTAAAAGTACTGAGATATTGCTTTGAACTTTAAAGAGTGTTAAATAAATATTAATACTAAAACCTACTTCTTTCTCCTGTTACAGAAACAGCCCAAGATTAAGAGATATAGCATATGGTTTGCATTTTCTTCACCACCAAACTGCAGCTAACATGTGAACTGAAAATCCAGTTAATGTTGTTCTTTGCATTTAAGCACCTACATTTTTCTCTGCTCTATCTGTCATAAACAAGAATACACTGCACACCCTCTCTGCACAAATAATGGATGGGGAAACAAAGCAGCCTGAACATTTTCTCCTCATTCCCTGAAAGGAACTGTGCTTGAAGAGAGAAAAAGACTATTGCCTGTTCACAATGCTTTTTATTTTCCTTCTTTTCACAAACGTTTCCAATTCAGTGCCACTATAATCACAAAGAAAAATTGTTATGATAATTATAAGAATGAGCAAAATGTTGTGTTAGAAATGCAAATGCATCTAATCAAAGTGTGCCTTACCACACATGGTTTATTCTGTGCTGCAAAGGCAAATAAACAGCCTAGTTTGAAAATGCATCCTACTCTTTAGGAAGCGACCCAAAAAAGGGATTTAGCACTTTTGCTTTCTTGTCCATGCTTAATATTGTCAGGACCATATTCTCACTCTCAGAGGTTTTGCAAGTTGATTAGCAAATGTGTGTATTTCTGTACCAGATCTATTGACTTACTAACTAGTCCATTTTTTAAATTGTAGCAACTTTTCGGACCTTCAGAATCAATACTTCCAAAAGTGAATGTAATACTCCAGATGGACCAGTCCAAACTAGTGGGTCAAGATGTATTGGTGCCACAACAGCACAGAGCTGAACAAAGGAATGCAGGGAAAACAATCCCTGGACAAATGGGTAGCAAGCAGGAACAAAAAGTCCACTGTTTTAAGAATGCTTAAAGAAACAGGTATGCTTAGGTTTTATGTTGCATTTTTTTGTCTCTTCTGGGGGGCAATACAAGTTATCTTTTCACATATTTCCCCGGCTGCAACATTCAATGTATTACCTTCCCATTCTGTTGGAATGTTCCCTTCTTTGTACTGGTACTCCTTCATGCCTACATTTTCCATAAATCTTCTCTCCTTTATGATCTGTCCTATTTCAAAGGAGAAAAAAAGGTTAATAATTTAAGGATGATTCCAATCAACATTCACATGCACAGGTGAAAACAATAATTTTCTTCAATGGTATAGTTTAGCATTGACCCATGGAGCCAACTGAGTGAATTTAAGAGTTACAGGAGTCTCAGCCCAACCTACCTCACAGGGTTGTTGTTGTGGAGATAAGATGGAGACTAGAAGGACAATGATGTAAGC
Organism: Varanus komodoensis; assembly: GCF_004798865.1. Taxonomy (NCBI): domain Eukaryota; kingdom Metazoa; phylum Chordata; class Lepidosauria; order Squamata; family Varanidae; genus Varanus; species Varanus komodoensis. The sequence continues at coordinate 6,923,489 of NW_025336087.1, read as the reverse complement.
CTCTCTGAGTTCTTTGTAAGAACAAAAAGGTGGGATATCAATCAAACAAATAAATAACTATTGAGGCCTTAGGAAAATCATACTGTATTCTTCTTTCTCAACCTGGAGGACTAAACTATTATTATACCTGAGTCTTCCTCAATCACATGTAAAGAGAGGGCAACCCACTCAATCTTCTCCACCTGATCAACAGTTTATTTATTTATTCATTTATCTATCAAATTTGTATGCTGTTCGTTACTTTCATCTCCGGACGGCTTACAACATTTATCTCCCTGCAATCTAACCTGTCAGGTGCTTTTCTTTTCTGCCAAAGCCCAAATGGTGTAAGTAAGGGAGAAAGATATACAGGAGAGAGGGGCTGCAGGGAGCTTTGCAGCAAGGTTGACAGAGGTCAGCTCTATGCTATGTGTCCCCTCGCTCTACAAATCACATCCTGCGACAATGAGGAGTGTGACACACAGGTCCGTTTCAAAATATAACCAAGAAGGCTAATGCTGTCACCTCTAATTGATGTTCAATATCAGAAGGAACTCCAGCTCATAGAATTACAACTAAGAATACAGAATCAGATGAGTAAAATCACAAGGTTTCAGTTTGAAGAATGGTTTGAGCAGCCCATCAGAGTTCAATTCTATGATGGTTTATTTGGAAATAAATCCCAAATAAAATGCATACGTTTGCAGTCTGGTTTTTGTGACCCATTAATATCTCTGTCTTTTTATACATCAGTAAAAAGGGAAAGTGGAGAGGCATGCTATTTTGCTACTTTAAAAATTATTTCAAAAAATTGTGCTCTACATCACTGCTATCTTTTCATCATCTGCAGCACTTTAAGGAGCAGCACTTTAAAAATAATTACTAATCATTCCAACATTAGATTTAAGAGCAGAAAAGTATAAAACTTTTTTAGCTGACAATCAAGTATACCTAATTTTAAAAGCCAATCAGAAGTGCTTTACAAACTGGGTTTGTGCCACACAACAACCCATCAAGGGCAGCCAGCCATGCAGGGTTGTCGTATGGGTCAAAGCCAGCATGGTCCCACAGGGTGGCACAATTTTCACAAACAAAGCCACCCTGAAAACCTGTGACTTGTTGTGGAGTCGCTCATGCCCATGGTGAGTTTTGTCATGTTTTGTCATGGATTGCCAGAGCCACTTACAAGAATGGCACCCCCCCCCATGCCATGCCTTGTGATCTTACCAGAGCTGCCTCCAGCCTCCCTCACAAGTGACTGCCCTTCCAGGGATGCGGAAATGGCACTTTGGAAGGACTCTCAACCATTTGCTACTTTAAAAAATGTTCTTCAGTGCTTCAAGAAGGCTCAAGTGTGTCTTCGTCGTCGTCGTCGTCGTCATCATCATCATCCTGTTTTTCACAAATGTACAAGAGTACCTATTTGGCTATCTCCCATGTGCATTCTTGTTTGGTCAATTGCCATGTATGTTTCAGGCCTCAAAGGAAGCTCTAAAGAAAGAGCGGAGGAGTGTGTAATATACAGGGAACTGACAAGAGGCAGCTGGCAATAAGCTAATTTGCATACAGTTGCCAAGGTTTAGGCGAGAAATACTAAGAGAAAGAGGGGGCTCAGTAGCACAGTTTAAAAGCACTGAAAATGGGGAGGAGGCAAATGAGCTTCCCTTTGGCAATGGGATCCTCTTTTAAGTGCAGAATTGACACTATGCCGTGCCCTCCATCTTTTCATCAAATATTTGGCTACTCCAGAAGGAGGAAATTGTAATTCACCCTCCCTCATTTTTTACTCCTTTTCAGGTCAACCCAGCCAGTTACCCCAACAGTAAATGCCCCAAAAGGAGCAGTGAAAAATAAGAAGGAAAAAATCTCACTTGTCTAGATTACCTAGAGACATGGGGAAATGTTCACACACACACACACACACACACTTAAAATGAGGAGGGGTATTGCCCCCCTTTTAATGCACTTACTCCATTCACCCTTTTTCCCTTGTACACTTGCACTTGTTTGGTTTTTATGTAATTTTACTGTATTTGTTACCGATATTATTGTTTTAATTCTATGTTGTAAGCCATCTCGAGATGCCGAGGCAGGAGGGGACGGCATATAAAAGTTTTAAATAAATAAAATAAACAAATAAAAGACTGACAAAAAGTCATAATTAAAAATTAGAGAATTTTTGAAGCACTGAAGAAATGACAGGGAACAAAAAGGGAACAAAAGATAGGGCAAGGAGTCAAGACGGGTTCTCCCCCAAAGACATCTGGAATATGTGCTGGAGCTTGCTGGAGCACCGAGGGGGGAAGAGGAGGAGAACAAGGCACAGCATGCCCTATAAGTCCCATAAGACCTGTAAGTCATATCATTGTCTGTTCAGCAAACAAACAATCCACCATGGCTTATCCCAATGTGCAAACCCACCCACCATCTCATTCCTACCCTTACTCCCAAATACCCAGCATGTGTTTGGGGGAGGAAGTGGGATTATGCCAGCTGGCACCATCCCACATGTTTGGCACAACACATGAAGGCAGACCTACATGCACAATGTTCTTGGTTCACTGTCAGCAAGTTGTACTATTTGGCCTTAAGGAACACGGAGTAAAAGAAGCCAAACTCTGCTTTCCAGCTGATCTCCTACACTGTAAATGGTACGTAGTTTTTGCATTATGAATTTGTGCTATTTATAAAATATGCAATAATGTGTTGTGTTCAGGTACTACGCTGTTGAAATGTTACTCCTTTTTATATATATGAACTAAGGAAACTGCATTAAAGCTCCTGCAAGTGTACTGAAACAATATGCATCTATGTTCAGTCTAAAATTCTACACTTACAGTGCATTTGTATTTTAATATAAATTGCTTAAGGATTTTAATCTATTAAGCAGTATTCAAGTATTATAAATAATAAACTATTCATGCTACTGAAAACCAAACTAGATGCAGTCAAATGAACAGGGAAGCGGTAAGGTTATGATGATAATTTTTTTAAGAGTACTACAATCAAATGTAATCTAATTGCAAAAAATCAGATGAATATGTGAGCTGCATGTATTTAACACTTCCTAACAAGGTCTTAAGTCTTGCCTGGGATGCAGCCTGCCACTGACAGCAATGGGGAAAAAAGATTGTGCCCTTATAATTAGCAGGAATAGAAGGGATGTGCTGGGGCCACAAACGTATCAGCCACTGTTGCTGGGAGGTGGCCACGTTCAAGGAAGGACCACAGCTCTCGAGCATGGCACAGTCATCCTGTGACCATGCCAATTACTCTGTCGGCTTGTGAAAGTCAAGGAACAGTTTGCACTGGCTCAGCTTCTGTGCAGGTTCCTGCACCACTCAAGAAGCACTCTTGACCCAAGCTGGATGCTACCAAGCAGCAGAAGCCACTTTCAATACATGCATGGGCTCTGTCTTCCTCCCCTGCTGCTCAACATGTGGCAGGTAAGAATCACAGCGTGCACCAGCAGATGAACAGCAAAGAGCAAGTGGCACTGAAAAGACTAGCAGATACGTAGCAGATGCTTCCATAGAGGGCCAACCACTTAATTCATCAAATGAAGTGGACTTCAGTCCGTGAAAACATATGCATAATAAATTTGTCTATCCTAAATGTGCTACACAGCTCTTCTGTCTTTACATCATGTGAGCCACTGTTGCTCACACAGAATATTCTTTCTTACATGTTTATTTTACAAGTAACAATACATACTACAGAAATAAAACTGAAGAACGCATTAAGAACCTAAAGATAAATGCATCTCAGTCCTGCCTCCCACTGAATTGTCTGCTTTACTATCTAATACAAGATGTACTATCAGCATGGCCTAGATGAACCTTCCTCAGACGGAAAGCTGCCATGAATACATACATTTCTGTTAAAGCTTTTATAACCCAGTCCTTGGTAGCCAGAATGGGATGGGGCGATTCAGTATTTCCAAGTAGTACAATTAATATATTTTAGGGACACAAGCTATCACAATTTTTATTAATTTCTACAACACTTAACACCATTTAATACATTGTACAATTACTTCATTTACCCTGATGCATTTTTTTTTTCATTTACTCTGACAAAATCTTTCTGAAGAACATTGGAAGCACTGATCAGTAAAAACTTGAAGCCCAGAAGAGAATCTGAACTCAGATCCCAGCACACACTTCATCTATGGTAGTACAATGACATTACTACATAATTACTACTCTCACTATAGTCACTCAGAATAAAAGAAAAATCAAGCACTAGAAATGCAGGTTTACAAAAAGTGCAAAGGTCTTAATTGTTCATGTACAGAAAATTAAATCCCTTGTTCAAATGAAGATAGCAAGGAAATGGAAATAGGTATATAGAAAATAACTTGTTTAATTCTGGTTTAAATACAGTAATTAGCATGCTGCATTTTACAATGACATTTCAAACACATACAATTACAGGAAATAATCATTTGGATGTACTGCATGTTGAACATTTTCAAAAATACACCACAGACAATGAAGATGTGTGGTACCCTCTTAGCCTAGCCCTTCCTCTCTATATGTAAGTAACAGTCTTTCTTATGGAAGAACCTAAGGGAGCATCTGTTATACAGCTTTTCTTCTCATCCAGAATGTGTTCATTTTCTGGTTAACAAATCTACATTTAAGAGGGAACCACTATTACCATTAACAATGGCTTAAAATGAGAGGTGGGATTTTACTAGAGGGAAAGGGTTAAGGGAGACTGAATTTGAAACTTACTCTTATATCTGCACCACCCAAATGCATTCACCCCTAGACCCAACTGCACTGAATTTTGTGATGCTGCCATTTATTTTAATGGAAGCAACATTAAGTTCCACATTCCAACTGTTGTTCAAAGGGCCACCTGCACTAAACCATATTTATGGCTTTTTCAAGGCCCAATGGTTTTCTCTTTGTTCATAAATAATCTGGAATTAGGAGTGAACAGTAATGCAACCAAGTTTGGGGTGACACAAAAGGTGGGGGAGATTGTGAAGGACTCCGAAAAGATATCATCATACTGGGTGAATGGGCACTAAACTGACAAATATGATTCCGTGTAAGCAAGTGTTAACTGGCAGCCATGGGGCTGTTTCAACATATCACAGGCCCAACCCGTGAAAGAGCTCACATGCTTCACCTGGTTTTCTCGACGGGGCAGGAAGAGGGTGGCCTGGAAGTGAGAAATTTGACTTTAACTCCTTTGTCATGGTCAGACCACTTCCTTGTGACGTTTGCGCTCGGGGCTGATCCCTCCCTCCGGAAGGGTGCAAGTCCTATTAAGATGGTCCACCCTCGGAGCAAGATGGATGCAGATGAATTCCTGAGGGCTTTGGGGGAATTTTCTGGCAGATAAAGCTGGCACTCCTGTTGATGTCCTGGTCGATTCGTGGAATGGGGAGCTGACCAGGGCAATCAACATGATTGCTTCTAGGTGTCCTCTCCCACCTAGCAGAGCCCGGTCAGCACCATGGTATACGCCTGAGGTGCGGGCGATGAAGCACGTGGGTGACAATTAGAGTGCAGGTGGAGGAAATCTTGGGACGAATCTGACCGAACACACTTACACGCTCATTATCGAGCCTATGCTGTGGCGGTGAGGGAAGCGAAGATGTAATTCTTCTCCGCTTCCTTTGCTTCCTCACAGTGCCGTCCGGCGGAGCGAGGCCTAACACGCGCTGGCCAGGAAAATGACGTGGTCGCACCTTCAGCAGCCCACTGTGATGACTTTGCCCAGCACTTTAAGGAAAAAAATCGCTCAGATTCGCCACGATCTGGTCTCCACGGTTGATACTGTTCCAGTACAGGAAGTGTCCAGAGCTCCGTCTGGTCCATCTTTAATGGATGAGTTTCAGTAATTGCGGCCTGATGATGTGGACAAGGTGCTTGGGATGATATGTCCTACCACCTGTCTTCTTGAACCTTGCCCTTCCTGGCTACTGAAGGAGGCCAGTTACGGGATTGGTCCCTGGGTCCAGGAGGTTATTAATGGCTGACTGAGGGAGGGCTGGGTCCCAGCCCCTTTGAAGGGGACAGTGATCTGGCCTGTCCTGAAGAGAGCATCCCTGGACCCATAGGTGGCCACCAATTTTAGACTGATGGCCAATATTCCGTTTTTGGGCAAGGTGTTAGAGCGGGTGGTGGCGGGACAACTCCAGGCACTCTTGGATGAAACTGATTATCTGGATCCATTTCAGTCTGGTTTCAGACCTGGTTACAGTACTGAATCTGCCTTGGTCGCCCTGTATGATGGCCTGTGCAGGTAGAGGGACAGGGGGAGTGTGTCCCTGTTGGTTCTCCTGGACATCTCAGTGGCTTTTGACACCATCGACCATGGTATCCTTCTGGGAGGGGACTGGGAGTAGGAGGAACTGCGTGGCAGTGGTTCCACTCCTATCTGGCCAGCCGATTCCAGATGGTGGTGCTGGGAAACTATAGCTCTGCGCCATAGCAGCTTTGCCATGGAGTTCTGCAGGGCTCTATTTGTCCCCCATGCTATTTAACATCTTCATGAAACCTCTGGGAGAGGTCATCAGGAGGTTTGGGCTGCAGAGTTATCAGTTGCAGACACCCAACTCTACCTCTCATTTACATCTGCTCCAGGTGAGGCAGTGGCTGTACTGAACCAGTGCCTGGCCGAGGTAATGGGCTGGATGAGGGCCAATAAACTGAGTCTCAATCTAGACAAGACAGAGGTCCTGTTGGTGGGCAGTGTGGGTCTCCAGGTAGGTGATTTTGACCCAGTTCTGGATGGGGTAGCACCGAGCTGTCACTGGAGTTCCAGGTGGCGGCAGTGGCAAGGAGTGCTTTCCTACAACCTCGACTGATCCGTCATCTGCATTCTTACCTGGATGAGTACTCCCTAGCAACAGTGATACATGCTCTGGTAACTTCCCGCTTGGATTACTGTAACGTGCTCTATGTGGGGCTGCCCTTGAAAACGGTCCGAATACTTCAGCTGGTACAGAACAGAGCTGCCAGGCTGCTGATGGGGACTGGCCATTACTCTCACATAATGCCGGTCCTGTATCAGCTCCACTGGCTCCCAGTTGAAGTCCGGGCCCAATTCAAGGTGCTGGTTTTAACCTATAAAGCCCTGAATGGCTTGCGCCCAGGATACCTGAAGGAGCGTGTCTTCCCTTACATGCCCTCATGCCCCTTAAGATCTGCGGGAGAGGCTTTGCTCCAGGAGCTCTCTTTAAAGGAGATAAAAAGAACAACTACCCGGAGCAGGGCCTTCTCTGCGGTGGCACCCAGGTTATGGAATGCACTCCCTGGGGAGGTGTGCCTGGCGCCAAATCTATATTCTTTTCAGCGCCAGGTTAAAACCTTTTTATTTAATGGCTATTTTAAAAATTAATTTTATCGCTAACAGTCGCTTTTTGTTTTTGTTTTTATATAATTTTACTGTACTTGTTAATGGTTTATTGTTTTAATTCCATGTTGTAAGCTGTCCCCAGATGCCGAGGCATGTGGTGACGACATATAAAAGCTTTAAATAAAATAAATAAATATATGTTGGGGCCAAAAAAAGCCCCAGCTTCACATATATGGTGATCGGATCTGACTAACAGTAACTGATCAAAAAAGAAATCTTGGGCTAGTGTTAGACAAATGCAAATGTCAACCCAGTGCACAGTTGTTGTGAAAAAAAGAGCCAAACTCCATATTAAGCATAATTAGAAAAGGAAAGGAATTGAAAATAAACCTGCCAATATCATTATCCATTATACACATTAATGGCGTAACCACACTTGGATTACTGTACACAGTTCTGGTTGCTGCACTCAGAAAGACTTGGAAAAAGTGAAGAAATTTTTAACTAAAATGATAAAAGAACTGCAATAACTCTCCTTTAAGGAAAGTTTGCAACATTTGGGATAGTTTACCTTAGAGATAAGGTGAGCAAGGGGAGACATAACTGTATACAAAATTATGCACATGGAAAGGGAAACGTTTTTCTCCATCTCCTTGTCTTATTAGAAACAAGCTTATCTGGTGAAGCTGATTGGGGTAAAATTCAGGACCATAAAAGAAAGCACTTCTTCCCATAACACACAGTTAAAATATGGAATTTTCTTACTACAGGATGTAGGAATAGGCACCAAGCTGGATGGCTTTATTCACAAATTATCATGAATAAGGCCATCAACAGCGACTAAGCATCCAGTATCAGAGGGTGCGCGCTGATGTGCACCGGTTGTTGGAGACTGCTACTGTACTCATGTTTTACTAGTGGATTTTCTAGAGGCAGTTATTTGGCCACTGTGTGAACACAATGCTGAGCAAGATGGAGTTTTGGTTTCTGTGGGAATAAAAATGCAGACAGAGCAGAGAAGACTATCAAGGGGCAACCATACAAAGCCAGGCCTTACTCAAGCAGGGAAGGAAACAATGGTGGAATCGTACAACCAGCATGCATCAAGCGGCAAGCAAGGAAATTTTCAGGTGTGGAAGGAAGGCCTTGGTAGATGGAAAAACAAGGGCAGAAGCAGCCAGGCAGAAGGCTGGTCTGCTGGACCCAGCAAGGCAGAAGAAAGTAAGAGGAAATAGTGCATGATGCCTAAACAGCAAAACTAATTTTAAAAGATTTTGATACCAGAGGTCAGAACATGAAGCTGAATTATCTTATTTAGCTATTCTTCTGTTTTAGAAATGTTGTAAGTTGCCCTTCAGCATAAGCACATAGGGAAATATAAAAGAACAACAAAAAATCAGTAATATAGAATCCATCCAGTAAGTCAGCTCAAGCCACAGAATAGCAACTAAAAATCATCTATTCAACATGCTGGATTGTTTGAACAATTTTTTAAAAATCTTTTTTTTTTTGGCAGCAAAAGGACTTCAGTGAGCACCATACAGGTTTCTCTGGGCAGGGAATCTAACCTGCAAAGTACCATAGCTGAGGTAGTCACAACAAATTTAACCTTGGATGGAGGTGGGGCTAAGAAGATGGCATCTGATAGAGATTGCATGGTTCTGATAAGCTAATCCGAGAAGGCACTATTGAAGAAAAGAAACCATTTCTGTGTTTACCATCCATCTAAAACTTTATTAAAACAAACAGCTACCCACAGAGAAACCTAGGAGATCAACTCCTTATACGGCCAGCTTTCTCTGATCCTCCCCATTACATTGCATGTATTGATAACACTCATACTTAGGATGCGTTGTGATAGAACATATGCACAGGACAGGAGAGGGGGCGTCATGATGGAAAAGAGTTAGCATAGCTGCAGTTAGCAAATTTTCTTTTTGGAACAGCATCAGCAGTTTTCAGAGCAACAATCATTCTGCAACTTCTCTTTATCTGGAATCCTCTGTATTTCTCTTTTCTTTAACACAAATACCATTCTCTCTCTCTCTCACACACACACACACCAGCATTTGGAAATATGGAACAAAGATTAGTACTGGCATAATAAGATATTCAGGTTAAGCATAAAGGCAAACTTCTACAGCAATCTCAGGTAACTAGGCATCAAAGCCATTTGATGTGCTGCAGCTGAGGACCAGCACTTCAAACTGAGCCTAGAAATGAACCACATTCAACAATGTAATACTTGAAAAACTTACAGATTATGCCCTTCGCAGCTGATCCCGGTGAGTAACCTAGCAATGGTTTCCTGTACCAATGGAAGTTTCCAAGAGTTCTTCAAAGGCAGCTCATGTACAGTGCATTAAAGCATAGACAGCTGTGGCCATGCTCTGCCTTGAATCTGAATTATTAGCTACAAGGTACAAGTGCGATCAGGCAAATGAGGCCATGATGCAGTAGGACAGTTTCTAAGGTAAGCCGCCGATCCCAAGACTGACTGAGAGAGTTTCCATTCCCATTATCTCTGAAACAGCAACCATTTCATAGCCTACTAGAAAATGGAGCCTGAGATGTTGGGTTGTATTTTAGCTGCCTAAACATATTTGTGCATTTATCTCCTTCTTGCAGACAGCAGTACTCCTACAGTTCCCTGTCTGAGCAATACACTCGGTAGTAAAAAGAGGAGGAAATACTGTAGGATATTAAAAAGCCCTCTAGAGAGATCAGATTTAAAGCCCTCCTGGGAATGCCTCTTCTTTGAAACTCATTTCAGCTCTATTCCATTACACAGAGTGTGTCCACTGTTCAACATACCATTGCAAACCATATGACTTTCTGCATAATGGGCACAACTGAACAAAATGATTTTTAATTTAGAAATATTTTTAAAATAAATAATTAGATCATACTGCTCCTCACTGCTCCATTATTTAGATTATCATTTTGCTTCTAATGCGTTCAGAGTTAAAACTGTTAAAGAGTGTAATGGTTCTTCACAAACACATTAAATAGATGGTTTAGATCTTGGATATACTTGGGAGCTCCAGAACAATTATGCTGAATGGCACAGACAAGCACCTGAAACTGCCTTAGAAATACTGGGATTAAAAAAAAGTTCTTATGGTGCACAGAGGTCTGGCTAGCCTTGATAGTCTGCCAAAACATTGGGGTCGTAACAAATCTGCTTTTCTGCAAGGTTCAAAACCAGGAAGAAAGGCAGGCATTTATACCCAACATCACACTGAGGCACTCATTCTTGTTGTGACTGGGATGAATAAATCTTTTTACTCCAGATGATCCACAATCTGTTTTACTAAACGTGTTGGTATCACCCTAATGAGAGCTAACAGATAACTTTAGCTACCAAGGTCTTGTTGTTGACAAAACTCTGAATTACTCAGGCTTGTCTTCTCCATACATTCCTGGTTGATCTATGAGATCTCCTGAGGAGGCCTGATTGGTCATTCTATGGCCAAAGGAATGTCTCCAGATAATAGGTACATTGGGCCTTCTTACTGGTGGAACCTAGTCTCTGAAATACTTCTCCACATGAAGTTCAAGAGGCAGGAGCAGTTTTAAACAGAAACAGATCTGACTTGTGATCAAGTCAGAACTTTTCCTAGAAGCAAAAATTACAAAACAGAAGCTTTCATATCCCAGACATCCCAAGAAGGCACAACTCGCTGCAAAAGACAATCAAGCTAGTCAAAAGCAGCAGAAGAAAAGTAAGACCAAATATGAGATGGATTGAATCCATAAAGAAGCCACAGCCTTGAACTCAGAAAAGCCATAAGTTGGAGATGACCTGATGGCACGTAACAACAACAAAAGACCTGACATTTGAGGCCTCTGCTACTGCCCTGTTTTATTGCTACTATGTTTTTTAAAACATTTGAAATGTTTAAATTATTTTACCTTGCTTTATTTTATTGTTAATCACTTAGGAATTTTAATATATTAAGTTGTTTAAAAGTATTATAATGAAGAAATACCTTAAGAAGCATGAAGAGAAGTTCACTGGGCAGCAATGAGCAGGTTAAAAATGAATGAAGATTTGTATTTTGGTCTAAGTAGACAAGGGTTCAACCTAGACATAATTAGCAAAGACCCAATGAAATCAATGTGACAAACTAATCACCACTAACATAAGTCCCATTAACTTAACTGTCTACTCTGTTTCAATTCAAGTCATAATATTTGTGAGCCCCCATCCTCATGGAAAAGAGAAGGCTAATGCTGCCCATGAAAGTTTCCTCCATCAGACAGTGAGATGCTGATATTCTCAATGATGGGCAGGGTCAAAGGAAAAAAAGCTGGATCCAAAAAACTAAAAATACTGGTAGATTTTTGTTTTGTTACCACCAGTGACTAGATCTTCAGTTCATAATAAAGAAAAAATTGCACAGAAGTCAGGAAACCACCAAACCACCCTATACAAGATGAGGAGTGTGGAACCTCTGGCCCACAAAGGCTATGTATCTATGGAAGCTCTGCACACATGCACAGGTCCTATGCCTTGGATTCCCACCCCCTCCCTCTCCCAAGTCCCAGCTCTGGTTGCTACTGAGATCTTGAGAAAGACGTGAGGAGAAAAATTGTAACAGTTCATAAGATGCTCTCCCCCTTCCTCAACTTTCCCAAATTTCTAACTTTTCCACTGAAAGAAGGCAAAACAAACAAACAAAAACCCAGGAAGATAATACTTCCCTGCAGCCATCACCATGTTCCTCACCAGGTGGGCCTTCATGTCTAAACACAAGCATATGGTCAACACCAACAATTTCCATCCTTTTGCTTGCATTTTGCTCTAAATCTTGTCACAAGTTCAAAACGGCTTATTATATCCAATAAAAGGATCATTTCTTCCAACTTAAAACAATAAGATAGCCAAACGAATAAGTTCTATTTTTTATCTAAAAGTGAGTTGTATTAAATTAAGTACCATTGCTTCTCCAACAAATTTAGATGCAATACTGTACCTATGTCACTGTTTCCAACTTATTTACTTATTTAGTAAACTTCTATGCCACCCCATTCGCCGAAGCCTCAGGGCGGCTTACAACAATAATAAATATATATAATCATATAAAAACAATATAATTGGAAACGCCCTGGCCAAAGATATAAAATGAATAAATAAGCTAACAATTAAAATGCCGTTTAAATAAAAAGGTCTTGGCCTGGCACCGAAAAACATATAACAACGGCGCCAGGCGGACCTCTCTGGGGAACACATTCCATAGATTGGGCGCCACTGCAGAGAAAGCCCTCCTCCGGGTACTTACCCTCCTAATATCCTTCACGGAGGGTTTCCGGAGAAGGGCCTCTCCCGCTGATCTCAAGGAGCGGGAGGGCATGTATGGACGTAAGCGCTCCTTTAGGTAACCAGGACCCAAGCCGTTAGGGGCTTTATAGGTCATAACCAACACCTTGAATTGGGCCTGGACTTCAATGGGGAGCCAGTGGAGTTGACAGAGGACTGGAGTCATGTGAACATAATGCCCAGTTCCAGTCAGTAGCCTGGCAGCTCTATTTTGCACCAATTGAAGTATCCGGACCATCTTCAAGGGCAGCCCCACCTAGAGCGCGTTGCAGAAGTCTAATTGGGAAGTTACCAATGCGTGTGTCACTGTCGCCAGGCAGTCATTCTCCAGGTAGGGACGCAGCTGATGGATCAGCCGAAGCTGAAAGAAAGCGCTCCTCGCCACCGCTGTCACCTGAGCTTCAAGTGAAAGCTCTGGGTCGAGGAGCACTCCCAAGCTGCGGACCTTGTCCCTAAGAGGGAGTTCAACCCCATTCAGGACAAGGTCAAGGTCCCCTTCCCCGAAGCCCAATCCACCTACCAACAGGACCTCTGTCTTGTCTGGATTGAGACTCAGTTTATTGGCCCTCATCCAGCCCATTACCTCGGCCAGGCACCGGTTCAGTACAGTCACTGCCTCACCTGGATTGGTAGAAAACGAGAGGTAGAGCTGGGTATCATCAGCGTACTGATGATTCTGCAGCCCACACCTCCTAATGACCTCTCCCAGAGGTTTCATGTAGATGTTTAATAGCAGAGAGGACAAAATGGATCCCTGCGGTACTCCATGGCATAGCTGCCATGGCGCAGAGGCAGAGTCCCTCAGCATCACCTTCTGGAATGGGCCATTGAGATAGGAGCGGAACCACTGTAAGGCAGTGCCTCTGACCCCCAATCCCGCTAGCCTATCCAGAAGGATACCATGGTCGATGGTATCGAAAGCTGCTGAGAGGTCCAGGAGAACCAACAGGGACGCAATCCCCCTGTCCTTCTCCCTGCACAGGTCATCGTACAGGGCGACTAAGGTAGATTCAGTACCGTACCCAGGTCTGAAGCTGGACTGAAATGGGTCCAGATAATCAGTTTCATCCAAGAGTGCTTGGAGTTGTCCCACCACCACCCACTCCAACACCTTGCCCAGAAACAGGATGTTGGCCACTGGTCTATAATTAGTGGCCATCTCTGGATCCAGGGACGCCTGCTTCAGGACTGGTTGGACTACTGCCTCCTTTAAAGGGCCAGGTACCCAGCCATCCTTCAGAGAGGCGTTAACCTCTTCCAGGATCCAGGTCCCTATCTCATGCTTGGCGTTGTTAATTAGCCAAGATGGGCAAGGGTCCAATAGGCAGGTGGTGGGATGTACTCGTCCAAGCACCTTGTCCACATCATCAGGTCGCAATAACTAAAACTCATCCATCAATTTTGGACCAGATGGCGACATTGGTATCTCTCCAGAAGCCTCTGGGTCACTAGTGGAGTTCAGTTCGTGATGAATCTGAGCGATTTTCTCCCTGAAATGCTTGCAAAGTCGTCACAGCGGGCCTGTGAGGGTGGTTCCAGATCTTTCTTAGGGCCGGGACGAACCAGCCCTTGTACCATTCCATAGTTCGACCAGAGCATCGACAGGAGCACCAGTCTTGTCAAACGGAAACTCCCCCAGGGCCTTCAGGAATCCATCCAGATCCATCTGGCTCTGGGGACGGACCCACTTTAAACTTCTAACATGCAGTATCATTGTACACTTACTAGTTTTAGTGCTATTATTTTCCCTGCTGCAAGAAATGGAAGTTAGTTACCATATATTTGTACTCCTTGATCAGAGTTTTTCTGATACTTCACAATTTGATGTGAATGTGATCAAGGATAAAACATTGAACATTTCTGTGACTATGAACACAAAAAATATGCAAAGCGATTTAGCTAGCAAATACTTCAAGCCTGAAGGGGAGGATAATCAAACAGTTACAAAATAAGAAGACAACCCAGGAAGAACTGAAGTAGAGAAAAAAATGTTCCAGATGCAGAGAGCCTCAATTAGGCAACATGACCCTATAATGCAGCATTATTACTTCATCTGGATGATTAATTACATTTCAATTTATAGGAAAAGTTAATGGATTTTATTTAGCATTTGGTTTCTCAATATAATTTGCACTGTTATAAGGATGCTACACTGCTCTTGTCAAATAATGGATATTTCAATAACTTTTATTTATTAGTTTTATTTATTTAAAACATTTATATGCCTATCTTTATTATCAGATCATAGGGCATTCTGCAACACTATTAAAATAATTACAATTCAATACGAACACAAAACAAAACAAAAATCCATTAAACTAGATATTAAAATCCGCAAATGCTTGGATAAAGCATTTCAGCTGGAGTTGGAACAAGGATGGTGGCTGTGCCACTGCAGGGAGACGAGAATGGCACAGGTGGGGTGCCACAAAATAAAAGGCCTTTCCTTGATGTGATGTAGCGAAGTCGACAACAGGAGGCCTTACTCTGTAGATCGCACTGAATGGGCCTGTCAACATAGGAAAAGGAGCACACTCAGGTAGCCTGGTCCTAAATTGTTCGGGCCTTTTATGTTAATAGCATCACCTTGAAACTCCCTGGTAACATATTAGGCAGTCAGTGCAGATCTTGGTTGAAAGGGCTTTGTGGAAATAAAAATATGCTGCCCTGCCAAATTCTGTACTAGCTGCTGTGGCTGAACTACTCCCTAAGAAAGCCCTCCATAATGCACCTTGGAGTAATTCGGTCTTTAAGTGGCCGATGCATGCCTTTTTCAAAAAAAGGAGCCAAGTGGTTGGAGTAAAGTGATGGCTAATGCGTCACAAAAAAGCTGTATCGATGGTGGCAGGTACAGTTAGTAAAGCAAGGTGCTGCATCAGCAACGTTTCCCTACATTTCCCTTTCTAAATTCTTTCTCTTCAGTTAGAAGAAACAGAAACTTAGTTATAAATTATAAAACTCCCAAAGTGTTCTACTGCCCTGTCATCCAATTTGGAGGGATCCTTCAGCAACACTTCAGAGTTTACTGCAAATTTATTATTCTGAATAATTTGGTGACAAGAAAAAAAAATAAATCACCTTCAACTCCTTTTTTCAGAATGCATATGGATAAGTTAAAATGCTCAGTTTAAAGCCTGAGAGTATCAACTTGATGGACATAATCTTATTATGCAGGAATATACATGTAAGTCCCTTAGCAATGAAATGAAATGGCTATAGTTCTAAAATGTCTTGAGATATGCAATTTGGGGAGGGTGGGAATGTAGATATTAAGGGAATTCTATTCTCTCAAGGATAATAATGACAATATTATAGGCATAAAAGCCAACACCTAATAAAACATTTAGCTTTTTCCTTTTCCCTCTATGGAAACACTGCATTAAAACACCACATTTAACATTTTAAAACTAGAATAAATCTGTATAATTAGTTTTAATTCACTAATGGGTTTATTAGTATTTGAATGTCAGAAAAGTCTTAGTTTATAGCTTTTATATAAGCACTGTTTTGCTTCTCAGAAAAAACCATTTCAGAGCTGAAAGAAAAAGGGCTGGTGGCTGGGGGAGTGGGGTTTCTACAGGCTAATGAAGATGACCTACTTTTGTGTGTGCATAATATCCATCTTCTAACATGGAAAGTTATTACAAAACAAGATTACCTGTATGATGAATCGTCTATAATTACTTGCAAGAGCCTTATTTTTTAAGGTGATAACATTTCTGATTTGCGATTGCATTTAGCATACTCTGCAGATGACTAAACATATATTTAGATATCAACTTTGGACATTTTTAGTTCAAATCAATTAGACTGCTGGGGCGAGGGGGAGATCATTCCCTTCTGGCTGCCTATATTTTTTGTTTAATCCTGGTCAGTGTAAGACCTTATTACAAGTAATTTGTCATTATAAGTCTGAAGAAAAATGCTAGCCTCACAATTTTTGTCATTTCCCCCCCACACTTCCCTTCAGGCAGCAACTGTTGATGGGCTTTATGGAAATATAAATTCAATCAGCAGCTGCAAATTTCATGAGATGTCCATCTTCATGCTGAATTTGTAACTGAGTGTCAAAACAATCTGCGGATTCCTCCCTGATGAAACACACATTGAATTGTAAATTTCTGCAATTTTCTCATGTTTAAATTTAAGGGGCACTAAAATAGAACTAGCTCACATAAAGCATCTATCAGCTCAGGACAGGTAATTTATTTCATTACTCTTCCATAGTATTCAAAGAGTTAAATCATAAAAACCAACAAACATGACCTGGTCCTTAAAAGAATGCACAAAATTAAACTATGTTGCATTTTTTTTAATTCCACTAAAATGTATGAAAACATAGAAGAGCTTCACTGTACTTTAAAAGCTCTTCAGATAAGCTACTTTTCTGATTTATTGTTGTCGCTGTTCATTTTACAAACTCTTACAATGATTAAATCCAGAAATTAGCTTTGGTAAAATTAAAAAAGATTCAGTAGTGTCAAAACAGTCAGACATTCTGGTAGAAAAAGTTCAGTTCTGAGGATAACAGATTCTGCCATCTCCTCCTCAATGATATAAATCTTATTCTTTAATTAAGTGGAAGAGAGAATACAAAAATATAAATTAATTTAAATTGCCAGAGTGAGAGAGAGAGAAAGAGAGAGAGACTGGAAGCTCATAGTTCTAACTGTTCATTGTTCTCCTGGGTGCCTCTAAAAGGATGACAGTTTTTCTATTCAAGCTGCTATTTCTTACAATAGCTTAAGAAAATGTGCAAGAGACAGAGTATATTATGTCATGTGAAACATTTTATTTTAGAGTAGAATGTCTTTCTTTCTTGAAGGATATTAAATCCAAAAAATGCAAACTGTTGTTTTCCCTTTTCTTATTACGTTCCCTGCACCTGCAGTAGCTCTGCACACCTTTCAAATACCTTCTCAAGAGCTGGTGCTGTCTTCTGAAACTGCCCTCCCCAACACCATCCTCAACTTTAGATTTCAGAATACAAAGATTCAGCAGGAAACGGTACCCACAGCTTGGACCTGTCATTCTTATGGGTGGGTTCTTCAGGAGTGTGCAGGATGACTTGGTCCAAGTCCTGGCTTGCATAAGACACCATTTCTGTGAATTGGTATCTCCATCACGTGTCAACAGATCAAAGAGTTAGAGAAATCAGGGCAGGTAAGGCTGAACTTGAAATGGGGGAAGGGGAGAGAAGAAGAGGGTTCAAAATCATTCACCTTATTTTTTTTGTTATTGTTACTACCACAATTATATTTGCAGCAGCAGAATGAAGAACAGTTCCCTGAGACTACCAGATGGCATCTATTATCCCCCACAACTCCAACCCAACTTACCCAGGAACAACAGTACACCCGGCCCCCGGGTTAAGAATGAGTTCTCTTCCTGAGGTTGTCTTTAAGTCAAATTTGTATGTAAATCAGATCATGTATATAAAAAGCATATAAACACTTAAGAAACACTTCCATATACGCTACATCTTAAACACAATACAGCATTTTAATAATGATAATAATACAGCAATAATAAAGTAACTACAAGTACTGAAGAGAGAGAGAATCTGTATGTGTATCTGTAAATATATAGTAAAATTCTTAAAACAGTTTAGCCAGAAAGATAGAAAAAATAGTAAAAAGATTATTAAAGGATAGCACTTCTTGAGCGAAGATTAAGCCTAACGTTAATTGGATGATGGTGGGGATTGGAATCTTTATCCTTTAAAATTGTCCCAGTTGTCATTAACTCCATGTGATCCAAAACACGCTGGCTTGGATACACTAGTTTTTCTGACTTCATTGCTTGCTGTTTTTTTCCCTCCTCCTTCCCTCCCTCTCTCCCTTGTTGCCCAGGGCTCGCCATCCTCCGCTTGCAGGCACCTGCTTGCCACTCAAGGAGAAGGCAGAATTCGTGGGTTTGCTCATTCATAAGTAGGGGTTGTTCCCATCTTGGACATTCGTAACTGGGGGACTGGGTGTGTATGACCTCATAGCACCGTTCTTAGCTGACACCTGCAGGGGTAAAACTGAGGCTGACACCTTCCAGGAAGAGCTTTCTTTAGTACTGCTACTATGACAACCTCTCCTACTCCTATTTCAACCCCTTCCAAAAAAAAATGATCACCAGAATGCTCCCTCATTAAATAAGCAGTCAAATGAGACAGCAAAACATCTACAAGTTTAGTACCTACACTTGGCTACCAGTCCCCAGCATGGAGACCCTCATGAGTGACCCACTGCTACATCACCGAGTTATGAATATTAGTCTCTTGATGCAAGAATTCATAAATCACAGTCTCAAGCTGGCCTCCCCAACATCTGGTGAACCATATTATGTGGCATTCCAGCTGAAGCCCTGCCTCCCTCACAGCTGTTGTGGAAAGAGCCACATTGGCTGCCTCTCCAAGGTCACAAACTGGCCTTGGAGAAAAAGAAACAGGAATGCGAGGACAGGGAAGGGAGGAGGTTGGGGCTGATGGCTTACACGGTATTCCTATTGCACCAAAACCTCTTTTCCTTTCCCTCCTAGGTGGCTAAAACTAGCCGTCTAGACAAAATGCAAGGTTTGAGATTCATCAGTAGAAAAGACTGCTGCTGCACCAAGTTCAAAGCTCTATATATGTCAAGAGCTGGGGGATATTGTGCCCTTGGAGCACAGCCCTGATGGTCATACCCAGCACCAAGATGGGTAGGTCATACAGAATGGCTGACTCAGGCTTGCTGGAAGTTGTAGGACTGTATACTGTCTAAATAGACATGCAATTGTGCATTTGGACTAAACTTAGTAACAGGGACCAGTCGATTTTGCTATATAGTTCTATAAAACAGCAGTCCCCATACTGATGCCTTCCTGATAGGCTGCTACAATTCCCATGTTTGCTGAGATGATGGGTGTTATTGTCCAATATATCTGGAGGTCAACCAGGTTGAGGATGGCTGCTGTATGATTTCCTATACACTGGTGGTAGTATATTGATCATCATATTAAAGCGCGTGAGGAACAGCACAGTGGAGTGGATGCCAGGCAAGCCACCCCCATTTTTGACAATGCAAGCAGTGATGGGGGAAAGGACCTCTGAGCAGGGATGGGGGGGTGGGAGGGGGACACAGGATAGCACTGCTGATGCTCTCCATGTGCCTGACTGCAGGGGAAAGGTGGCTCCTTCCAGTGTGCACGAGTCGTACAAACAGAGGAGCGTGGCCATATCTGCAGCAAGGGAGGGGCAGGAAAGAGGTGTGGGTGGGTTTGCTTGTATGTTGGCATGGAGCATGGCAGCACAGGAGAGTGCTACTGTAGTGTTATTCTACAGCAACAGTGCTACTCTAGTGAGTAAGTGGCTGCCTCAACTGAGTGTGCTGGAGGTGGGGATGGAACAGAAGCAGCTGGCTGAGGGCAACCCAGGTGAGTGTGTGGACCAATGAGGGACAGGCAGACTATGTAAGAAGAGCTGCTGCACCCTGGGATTGTATTTCAGCTGGTGGTGGGGATTGATGGATACCCGCTGCTATTAGGAGGAATGATGAAGGGTGGAAACCATGCAATTGTCTGAACCCAGCAACCAGGTAAGAGACCGCACCATGCAGTAACCATGTGGTAACCGACTCAGCATGGTTTAGCATTATGTACGAACATGGCCTTTGAATCTCTTCTGGCTGCTTCTGTTCAGCTCTGGCTATTGATATTACATTTTATTTAACTGCTTGTAATCTGCCCAGAAACATCACCCTGCCAACAAAAATTTGTATAGTCAAAGCTATGGTTTTCCCAGTTGTAATGTATGGCTGTGAGAGTTGGATCATAAGGAAGGCTGAGCACTGAAGAACTGATGCTTTTGAACTGCGGTGCTGGAGTAGACTCCTGCGAGTCCCCTGGACTGCAATGAAATCAAACAAGTCAATCCTAAAGGAAATCAACTCTGACTGTTCCTCAGATGGACAGATACTGAAGCTGAAGCTCAAAGATTTTGGCCACCTAATGAGAAGGAGGGACTCATTGGAGAAGACACTGATGATGGGAATGATTGAAGGCAAAAGGAGGAGGGGATGGCAGAGGTGGAGGTAGCTGGATTTGGTTAATAGGGCAGTGGGTATGGGGTTGGGTGGACTCTGGGGGATGGTGGAGGACAGGAGAGCCTTGTCCATGGGGTCACGAAGAGACGGACGCAACTTTGCAACTAAACAACAGCAACCATCTGCCCTGAGAAGACCTGTTAATGGTTGAATTGAATAAAACAAAATTAAAGCAAAGCAAAAACACATACACAAAAGGCCAACAGAAGCAGTTTTGGCAAATGTATGAACAATATACCATCCCATTTGGCCCAGAACCAAATAAAACAGCAGTGATTCACAAAGGAGTTGCTTCTAAAAACCCTATTCCAAAGAATATTCACTACAAAGCTCCATGTCATCTCTGTGTACCTCACTTTCTCCTTGCATATGCCTGCAGGACCAACCTCTTTTTCTATTCCATCTACAACATATTCATTCTCCCTTCTTGCTAATGTTCTGGCTGCAAGTGCTGTGATGTAGGCAGCCAAAATGGCACCAACCAAGTGGACATGAGGAAACCTCCGGGAAAGCCAGAACAGCCTAATGAGGAGTGAGTACTCAGTCATCACAGAATGCTAGGGGGCTGCTTGGAGGTCAGGAAGGGAAAGGAAATGGAGTGGCTAGGATTGTGAACAGGCGCACTCCACAGTGCAACATTTTGTTGCAAGTTCCATTTGTCACCATTCTTATTATCATGGATCCCTTTGCTGCTGATTCAAGCCAGAAATCCTTGGAGTGACAGTCATCTGTGGCAAGAGCCTTTGTGCATTGTTTTGCAAACATGGAATCCTGAGCATGGTCTGATGCTTTTGACATCTCAATAGAATTCATGCCTACAGACTAGTCTTTTCTATGTCAAGATTTGTAGCATATCAAGCGGCATGACCAAGTCAAAGAAAACAAGACCATTCGCAAATGATAGCAATAAGTATTAATATTATTATGCTTAAGATTTACTGTTACTGAGACTAGCAAGTTGCTCCTGAACTGCAAAGAGCTCCATTCTTTGCAAAATGCTGACAGATAGTTAATAAGGAGTCTATGCCTGAAAACAATACTTATATTACATATACAAGAAAGACAAGAGGAAAATTAGACATTCTTGGCAGACTTACAAATTTATATGACTATGTCTTTCCATATTCATTTGGCATGAGCTTAAAGTCCTAAAGGTGTCACCACTGGTGAGGCAGAATTCCTTTGGTGAACAGCTTGGCAGTCCCTCTGTGTACATGAGGTATGCTTGCCTTGTATACTTTAATCTTCCCAAAGCATATGAAATTTGCCCTTTAAAACATAGTTATTTCTATTTCACAAATAATTACTAGTCTTTTAATAGAAAGTCTTTTCTTCTAGTTCTCTCTCTTAAGAACCCTCAAACGTATATGAGTGATGTTGTTAACATTCTTTTCTTTGAATACACATTTGAAGAACCTACTGAATTTCATTCCACATTTCCTTTGGGTTCCTTTTTAGCTGCCCTATAACTAGCCATATCCTAGAAAATGTTTATTAAAAATCTATAAATCTTTCCTTTTAATACATTCTCCAACCACCTCTTTACTATCGCCCACTTCTATTTCTTTATATTAAACCTGTCACATTCAAGAGCTCTTTATAGCTCTCAGTCATGTTTAACAATGTATTACTCACCTTCACTGAACAACTCCAAAACTCAGCTTTATACATTTCCTTTTTCAAACTTATTTTCTTTTTATATTTGAGCACACACATATGAAGGGAAGAAGGCTCATCAACTTTCTAGGGGTCAACTTGCACAAATATTGGTCAAGTGAGTTTATTTGGCATATAAAGATAAGAAAGAAAATATTGTGTGAAACAGAATTTTATGGATGTGTTCTAAAGACCATCTTTCCACTATGTGTAAAAATGTTCCCCTTACAATTTAGTTTAGCATCCTCTAGTATTTCCAAACCATTCATAAAGATGCGGTTTTAAACTATTCAAGAGTAATAAGAAAATGTTTGCAATGATTCTAACTTGCGGCCCTTGAAGCTCCACCTTAGGCCTCATTTAAGTCACAGTATATTGCAGTACACTCTTTTGAACATTCAAGAAGTGGCAGGCAGTCACCAGGGCTTATTGTGTTGCCCAAACCCAATGACTGCATGCTGTTGGCATGGATAACAAACCACCTACAACTCCCAGCTTTCCAATCATGGCAACAGTACACCCAAGCTGATTTTAGATGCCGTGATAACCATAACCACCACAGCTTGAATATTCAAACTGGCCACCAGAATGTGCCACAACCCTCTGTGGCTTAAATAAGTGATGGTTTCCTCGGATGAAGGAGAGAAAGCCGCCCACCTCATTTCAATATCACTGTAAATCAGGGATAGGCAAGGCATCTGTATTGTGTGGAAGAGCCATAGGATTTCCTGGTTTAGGCTTCCTGGACTTGGGTCCACTTTGCAGCAGCCCAGAGTTGAAGTTCTTGGTGAGAGCACCCAGTGTTCACGGGGACATCACTGTGCAAGGAGTGCCAACATCCCATGCCCTGTGCTACCACCAGCACCAGCGAGTGGGGAAGAAGGTTGGTCACTGGGAAGAGCAGCTGGCACACCCATTCAAAGCTCCTGTCTTTCTCGTCCTGCAACCACTCTTGACAAAGAAGGTTGCCAGTTGCACAACTGGTAATCTGTAAAGGTTTGTAGACTTCCTTTTGGCCTGGCAAAGAAAAAGAGTAAGTCCACATATTCTGGAGAGATGGATTCCAAAAAGGGTTTTGTCTCAATCCTACTGTAATTGACCTAGACTCAATATAAAAATAGCTACAGATATTCTAAAGGGGGAGGGGGGATCAAGAAGGATCTTTGTCTTGGTACAAGAGGAGAACAGAAACTGATAAGGCCACCCAAAAATATATTCTGTCATGATTTTGCATCTTTTAAAATAAGATATTCAACATTATATCAACTTTGGATAATTATAATTGTGCCAAAATGTAACATCAACTAAAGCTAAGAAAAATGTTCTATTCATATAGGCTATTTCTATCTTTAAGCAAGCAGTCCCACCAGTAAGTTAATGAACCTGCTCTGCTATACTTTAGGATTACAGAACAAAAGATATTCAGGCCTTCTAGAAAATATCGACAAGTATCCATACTTTGCTGCGCCACTGAGATGCTGAAGAAAAAGATGCTAAAGGGGATAAAAATGCTGTCATTCTAGACAGTGTATGAGGATTTTTATTCCTGCTAATAAAAATTTTACCAAAAAAAGCAAGTCAGAAGATGAAAAAGATGAACAGAAAGATTAAGCTGTCGATTTAAGATATGATAATACACTTCACAGCTAAAACATTCATCTATGTGACAGATGAACAGATGGATTTTTGTTTCTTTTTTTATGGACCAATACTTAAATGCAAGTATCCCTTGTTCTAAAGAAGCAAATGCCTCCCCTTAGAAACAAGCGTGAAATACTTAACATGGCAGCAATTACAATGAATGGCTCTTACTTTACAATGAAGAAATAGTATACCAAGAGCTGATGAAGTATATGGCAATGGGTACACTAGGTATTTTAATGTACAAAGATTTACATGGCTTAGGACCACAATACCTAATGGAGCACCTTTCCTAGCTGCCATCTACCCAGGCATTCCACTCAGCCTCCGCAGCCTTACTCTGAATGACAATTCCAAGGGAGGTGCAGAGGGTGGCAACAAGGGGTAGGGCTTTCCTGGTGGTGGCCCCCATCTATGGAATAACCTCCCTACTCTAGCCCAAATTGTGTGAAACCAGTCAGCTTTTTGGCACCAGGTTATGATGGGCCTATTTCTGAGGCTTTTAAAACTTACTCAGCCACACAGGGGCTTGAGGGGGATCTCAGGTGTTTTGCATTCTCTCTCTCTCCTCTTTTTTGTTCCCCTATCACTTTTTCTTTTGTTATTCCTTGTTCCTGTCTGTTTTGATTATCTGTTTTTACTTGTTTTAAATGTTTTAATTTTTTCTGATTTCATGGTATTTTTATTCTATTTTTATCATTTGTTTTTATGGACTGTGTAAACCACCCAGAGAGCTTCAGCTGCAGGATGGTATAGAAATAAAAATAAATAAGTTGAGGATGTACAGAAGATTTGATGAAAATGGCCTGCAGGAATGTTGTAAATTCAATGACATTGGCACACTAATAAAATCAAGATGCAATATATCAAACTTATTTTGCATTAAGAGCAGAAATTATTACACACTCATATGCAGGTTTTACCAGGTACAGTCATTCTATTTCCCCCGAATTTTCTTATCTTGTCAGTTCTATTATCTGATTCAAGCAGAGACTTTAATCAGCTTTAAGCTGGACTAACATAACATACTTCTCAAGCTTGCTTACAAAGCACCATCAGAAATTTCAAGTCGCTCCAGATGTAGCAGAAGCGACACTGTTGGTTATTTGCATAACATGCTTAACTTGGGACATAAATTTCCATCATGGCATTCAAAGTGCTTTACTGAGGTAATTTCATGTAGTGTGCTTGGACATTTTTGGATGAAGTTTTAAATATATTTAGAAATACAAACCACTGAATTCTATATGACTTCAGATTTAGTTCATCTTCAACCCAATGCAGATGTGACACTTACAAACAGTGGTTGTGAGGACTACAGTATGAGAGCATTGTACTTTCTATCAGCCTTTGGCACTTACAAACTTTCTCCCTTTGCTCATTATATCTGTGCCAACTTCTATCAGTTTTAATATTAACTATGGTTGATACCATAACAATTATCTAAAATCAGAACTTGATGCTAATCTGTCTACCCTAGATAAAAAGGAACATGAATGATGGAAATTAATCCCCTATGTTACCTATATGTTATGTAAGCAAATATTCATTAATGTTTGTTCTGGCACAACTTGAATTTTCAGAGAATCTGTGCTTCATTCTTCTCTCTATATCAGGCGTGGACAGACTTGCTTAACGGAAGAGTGACATAAGGTAAAGTCAGGTTGCTTACCAGTAACTGTCGTTCTTCGAGTGGTCATCTGTGCAGTCACACATAATGGGTACTGCGCCTGCGCAGTGCCTGTTGCCAGCCAGAACACCCACGCTGCAACGGTTTTTGGCGGGAACTCCGCACCCCTGTCCCCTGGTGCTATATAAGGCGGAGTGCCCGCCATTTCCCTCAGTCTCTGGAGACTGGCAGATCGCCCCCTAGCAGAGCATGCCACTCATAAGAGAAGTCGATAGAAGAGACTACCATCCCGTCCCTCAACACCGAGTGGGGCTGGAGGGCAGGTTGTGTGACTGCACAGATGACCACTCGAAGAACAACAGTTACAGGTAAGCAACCTGACTTTCTTCTTCGTGGTCTCTGTGCATCACACATAATGGATGATTAACAAGCTTCACTCACCGGAGGTGGGTCGGTGTCATCAGTGTAGAATGGATGATAGGATGGCCCGTCCAAAGGAGCAATCTTGCCTGGCCCGGACATCCAACCTGTAGTGCCTGATAAAGGTACAGGGAGTTGTCCATGTAGCTGCTTTACAGATGTCCAGCAGTGGAACTCCCGATGAGAAGGCTGAAGAGGCTGCCATGGCTCTGGTAGAGTGACCTCTGCGTGTCACAGGAAGATCAATTTTGGCCAGTTTGTAGGCTAATTCGATAGTCTGAACTATCCATTTCAATAGTCTTTGAGCAGAGAGGTGTGCCTTTATCAGGTTCAGAATATCTGGTGAACAGTCATTTCGTTTTCCTGAAGCTTTCTGTATGTGACCGATAAAAAGCTAAGCATCGACGCATGTCAAGGGAATGAAGAGATTTCTCTATTGGGGTGGATGGGGATGGGAAGAATGCTGGAAGTACTATGTCCTGGTTGACGTGAAACGGTGTGGCTACCTTGGGAAGGAACGCTGGATCAGTATGGTGCACCACTTTCTCTTCATGAAAATTGAGGAATGGTGGATCCACGCGGAGGGCGGACAGTTCACTCGCCCTTCTCGCTGAAGTTACGGCGACCAAGAAGTCTACTTTCCAAGATAGCAATCTTAACTCCGTTGTTGCGAGAGGCTCAAAAGGAGCTTTGGTGAGAGCGTGAAGAACTACAGATAGGCTCCCAAGTCGGTACCGATGGACGGATCGGAGGGTGGAGATTCTGCAGTCCCTTAAGGAAGCGCCAGATGAGTGTGTGGGAAAACATGGATGAGCCCAAGAGGGGACTGTGAAAGTGCGATATGGCTGCGATATAGACCTTGATCGACGTAGGTTTAAGTCCAGACTGATGCAGGGAGAGCAAGAAGGAGAGGATATTATCGACGGAAGCTAATTCCGGAGTAAAATGATTCGCTTCCACGAACGTGGTGAAACGTCTCCATTTCGCCTCATAGGATCGGCAAGTGGACGGTCAAAGAGCGGATTGTAAGATAAAGTCGATTTCCTGCCGTGATGTAGCTTCGGAAGATATTCGGGTAGGTTCTTCCGGTACCAAATGACATTTTGGCGTCGGGGCCGAGGAATCCTGTTGAAGTACGTCGGGGTCGGCAGAGGCAGCTAGTGCAGGAGCCACGTGGTAAGGTTGAGAGTGTTGAGGTCGGGGTGAAGGACTGTCCTCTTCCCCTGTATAATCAGGTGAGGGATTCGTGGTAGATGAAAGAACATGTGTCTCGACAGCCTGAGAGCAGTGGAGAACCAAGACTGGCAGGGCCACCATGGTGTAATGAGAATCAGGTGTGCTCAGTCTCGAGCAGCCTTCTCTAAAGTGCGAGTGATCAGCGGGATCGGTGGGAAGGCGTACGGGAATGAATCCGACCAACTCACCATCAAGACGTCCCCTAATGAGTTCGGACCTGTTCCCGCCCTGGAACAATAGGTCACGCATTTCAAGTTCGACTCTGTCGCAAACAGATCTAGTGTTGGGGTACCCCATTGGGTAAATAAGTCCCTGCTCACTTGATTGTCCAGTTCCCACTCGTGGGTAGACGACATTTTCCTGCTCAGGGTGTCTGCTTCTTGGTTGTGTATTCCCGCCAGATGGATTGCCGTTGGCGAGATCCCTCTGGGGATACACCAGTCCCAGATCTGTATGGATAGCTGAGCCAACAGTACCGATTTCGTGCTGCCCTGTTTGTTCAGGTAAAACACGGTAACCGTGTTGTCGGAGGCTACCTGTACTGATCGGTTTTGTAGTGCGGGTTCAAAAGATTGGAGTGCTTTGAAAACTGCCAGCAGCTCGAGAAGGTTGATGTGACTGAACCTCTCGTGTGCTTGCCAGGTGCCTTGTGTTCATAGATTGGAAAGTGCACTCCCCATCCCATGAGAGACGCATCGGTGTGGAGCGAGATGGAAGGCTGTCGCTGGTGAAATGGAACGTCGACTGTGAGATTGTCTGGGTTTATCCACCAAGTCAGCGTCTGGTGAACTGAAGTAGGCGGAAGGAGAAGCCGTCTTGGGGAATCGCGGAGGGGCTGGAAAGCCGCATTGAACCACAATTGAAGTGGCTGCATTCGTAGTCTAGCATTCGGGGCTACAACGATTGTGGAAGCCATATGGCCCAACAGTTTTTGTATGAGCAGCACCTGGACCCGACTGCTTCTCTGGACCCGACGGGCTACTGAGCAGAGTCTGTCCATACGGGTCCGTGGCAAGTATGCCCGTGCTTGAACCGAATTGAGTTGCGCTCCTATAAACTCGATGACCTGTGAAGGAGTGAGACAGGATTTTTCGGTGTTAATAAGGAGTCCCAAGTCCCCCAGAAGAGTGCATGTAGTGTTAACATCTACAACAAGTCGGTCCCAAGAGGAAGAAACGATAAGCCAATTGTCCAAATATGGATAAAGTTGAACTCCTCACTGGCAAAGGTAAGCACATATCGGAGCCATACACTTCGTAAATACCCTAGGGGCTGTAGCAAGTCTGAAAAGGAGTACATTATATTCAAAAATGTCGGAACCGACTGTAAACTGGAGGAACCTCCTATAAAACGGGTGGATGCTGATATGAAAATAGGCATCCTTCAAATCAATGGACGCGAACCAATCATCTCTAGCAGGGGAAGAATGTTTTGTAGGGTGGTCATATGTAATTTTTTAGTCGTGATAAAGGCATTGACACCTCTTAGATCAAATATGGGGCGTGAGCCACCATCTCTCTTTGGTACCATGCAATACCTTGAGTAGAAACCGCAAAGTCCATCTGAGTAGGAGATTTGGTGGATTGCTCCCTTGGGAAGTAATTGAGATTCTTCTTCTCTAAGGATTTCCGATGGGGCGGTGTATAAAATCGGTCCCGAAGGAGGAACGATATCGAACTCGATTCTGCATCCAAACTCAACTATAGAAAGGACCCATTTGTCAGATGTGATGGTCTCCCAAAGAGGGAGTCGGCTTTGTAGCTGGCCCCCATAGGGAGGGGTGAGGGGTGTAGTGGGAGAGAGAAGATCGGTTTGCGGTGCCCGTCAACGTTGCCTCTTATCGGCAGGTTGGCGGCGGCGGCCCTATTGATATTGGGCAGCCGGGAATGGTTCTGCTGTTGCTGCTGGGGGAACTGCTGATGTGGCTGGTATCGATGGTAAGGCTGATATCTAGGGTATTGGGATTGTTGCCACTTACGGTGGTTCGAGCCGGGGATTTCCATCTTTCTGGCGGTGGCTCGAGCATTATAGATATGCTCGAGCTTGTGGTCCATCCATTCGTGGAAGAGGCCCGATCCGTTGAACGGCATCCTTTCAATCCTTTTCTTGTGTCTCTTCCAGGAAGTTGCACGAGTGCAGCCAAGCATGTCTTCGGAGAGCAACCAAGCCAACTAGAGTGTGGGAATTGCAGTCGACATGATGGCAGCCTGTGGTGAGCTGCTGAATCGCCAGCTGCATCGCCTCTCTTATGAAGACATGGGCAAGATCATGTTGTTGCTCTGGGAAGGAAGAGATAATCGAGTCCAGTCGCTGCATCAGAAAATACTGATACCTCGCCATCGTCACCTAGTAATTAGAAATTCTCAAGCCCAATCCCATTGCCGCATAAATTCGCTTCGCCATGAGGTCTATTTTTCTCCCTTCTCTATCCCTGGGGGCCGAGTGCTCCCTATTATCTCGCCCTTGGGATGATTCGACCAAGATCGAATTGGGCTTTGGGTGCCGTAGAAGGAAGGGAATGTCCTGTTCTTTGACTTTATACATGGACTCGTACCTCCGCAATGTCAATTGAGTTTGATCAGGGGAAGTCCATGTATCTTCCATAGCCTCCCGTAAGGTTGTAATCAGCAGTATGGTAATCGTCGATGATTGCTCCTTATGGACAATATCATAGAAGTTGTCCTTATTTGTATTGGGCTGATGCTCAACCTCATTCTCCAAGGCTCTTGTCAGTCAGCCCATAAGCTCACCGAAGGTGGCATAGGAATCTTCGGGCAACCCAGGTCCCTGGGTGGAGATGACTGTTGCAGGGGATGTAGAGCAGTCATCCGAGTCCTCCGATACCGAATCATATGGGTAAGGTGGGCTGGAAGATGAATGAGCAGGAGAAAGAGGATGGCAGGAGGTTGTCGCAGCCTAAGTAGGCGGAGCTTCCATCCTGGATTGATGGGATCGACGGCCCTCATTCCTAGGCATGTAGTAATCGAATGGAGGTGGTCCCCAGTATTGAGGTTGAGATGCCTCCGGTCCTTCATACGGCACTGGTATCCATGATCTAGTGGATAGTCCCGATGAGCGGTGCTGCTGGACGGGCTTGATTGCCGTAGTCCTCCTGGAAGCCTCCGGGGAGGATGGCATTGGAGTTGGTGAACGGGCCGGTTGATGGCATGGCAAGGACCTTGGGGGAGAGTCATGAATCTCCCCGTCCGACATCGACCGGTGAATGATCGGTTCAGGTGGATGAAGCACAATCGGGTCCACCGGCTCAACTCTCTGTGGGGATCCCGGCGGCGTGATTTGCATCATCTCCCTCAGTGTCGGTGCCAAAGTCGTCGGGACCGATGGTGCTGTTGGGACTGACAAAGTGGTCGAATCTGAATCCCTTCGCGGTTCCAGAGTGGGCCTGCATTTCTTAGCAGCCTTGCCCGACTTATCCTTTTTGGCCTTCTTCAGGACCGACAGATCCCCGTGGTCAGAATGCTTCCACTTTCCCTTTGTTTGCACAAGGAATGGGAGGAGCAAGAGATCTCCTCGGAAGCAGCTCCCCCGGATGGTCAAGGGGAGGTAACCATAGAAGGCCTGGCCAACATAGGCTGAGCGGCAAGCTCGTCAGAAGCTAGCAAGGCCTGATCCTGAAGGATCTTCCTCAGCCTATTCTCTTGATTTTTCCTGGCCTGTTTGGTAAAAGCCAGGCAATGCCTGCACTTATCTGTGCGATGCCCTTCTCCTAGACAAAGGAGGCAGAGCTCGTGTGGGTCCGCTAGGGACATTTTAGCCCCACATTTCGAACACTTTCGAAACACTGCACGCTGAGCCATTGCCGAAGGGAATAGCGAAGGTAAGGAGAAGAAAAATACTAACTATATGGGTTTGTATTTTTTTAATAGAACAGTAAGAAGGAAAGAAGTAATCGGGAAACAAGGAGAAATAACTTGGATTCAACTAGGAGAAAACGATTAAGAATAACCAGATATGAGAAGACAAGGTAATGGCTCGAGGCAATGTGATCAGCAGTCGAAAGAAGACTGAGGAAAATGGCGGGCACTCCACCTTATATAGCACCAGGGGGAGGGGTGTGGAGTTCCCGCCAAAAACCATTGCAGCTTGGGTATTCTGGCTGGCAACAGGCACTGCACAAGCACAGTACCCATTATGTGTGATGCACAGAGACCAGGAAGAAGAAATGGCAGGTTTTGAGAGCTGCAAGTGGGTGTCCGCAGTGGTAGCGACACGCGGGCACTCACAGGCAGCAAACCACAAAATAAACTAAAAGAGCCACATGGAGAAGATTATTTAAACCTCTGTTTTACCTGCACCTTTTACAGCTCTAAAGAACCCTTACAACAAAGGTGACTAGAAATGCAAAGTGCAGAGCACCAGTGTATAAGGTGACTCATGTATAAGATGAAGTCAATATTTTAGGCTATTTTTCTGGTATTTGCCATATATCAGGCATTTAAGATGGGTTAGGATTAGGGTTCACTATCTCCAGTTTCAAGAGTCCTCTTATATGACAGTATATAAGGATATTTGTCACCCAGAAGCTTCTAGACTCTTGTGTTGTCACATTACAAGATTCTAGCTAATAGTCATGTTCCCTCTCTGATTTCACTCAAGAAAGTTTTTAAAGTTGGAGACCGATGACTGGCTTCCTGGCTGCGGTTGGTTAGGGAGGCCAGCCAACACCAACACCAACGCTGCAGATGGGCTTGAAAGGGGGGGGGGGCAAGCAAGAGGGAGGGGCTCATATGGGCAGCACTGTGTCTCTCCACAGAAAACAACGGAGAATGCCTAGAATGGTGTGCTGCCTTCCCCCGGCAAGGGTGGGGTGGGTGCCTGCAGCCACCCACAAATATAATGCAAGGGTAACACAATGGAAGATAAGCTCCCCCAGTACCACTAATTTCACTCTGATGTTATGGCAAATAATTGCAGAAAGTCACCCAAAAGTTAAAAGTTGTATCATGTCATGCTTCACTGATTGTTCTTTGCTTACTTATTTAAATTATATGTATCTTAGGGCAGACTTTTGGTTTGCATGATCTACTCTTCTTTTTGCAAGAACTTTGAAATACACCTTCTAGAGCTCATTGTAAACTGATGGCTTGTTGGTGGCTGGTTGTAAACTGGTGACGACACAAGATGGTGGCTTGGAGAAGAGCATGTCACAAAATTTGTATATGTTGATATATATGTATTTGAAAACATAAAAACAATTACTAGAAGAGAAATGCCAATTAATTTCCCCATCCATTCCTCTTCAATAAACAAGCCTCTAAACAAAACTCAATCTGAATTGATTTATTTCCCCAATATCCTACCCAGTAATCAAGCTCACCCTCAAATAAATTATTTACCTAGATTCTGCCCCAAACCAATCCCTCTTCAATTACCCCTCACACTGGGCAATTAAGACCCATTTGTTTTACATGAGACCAGATCCTGTTGGATATGCAAGAGCTACCTTCATTTTGGGGCTCTTCTTGGGAGCGTGCTTAAGAGAACTGATGTAAGGAGAGCTTGCTCTTCATTCTGTCTCACTACAGCACTTCCTACACATAGCACTCCGGGGGCCTTTGGGGGCTGCCAAGGACAGAAAGGGACTGGGAGGTGTGCTTCCTGAAACTAACTTCCATGAATAAAAATGCTGAATGTTGTCTTTTGTTCTTTGATGGTACAAATATATAGCACAACCCCCTTCTGTGTGTGAGTGAATGGAGAATGACTGATTTTTTGAATTCTTGGATTACAATAATTAATACTTCAGAATATTGTATTGCCCATTTAATTGAGGCAACTTTGTAGTAAAATATGAATTAGCCAATCAATTGATTAAAGGTCCCAAGAATAACCCAAGTTTTTGACTAATCTATATATCATGATTCTCTAAGAATAGAGCCAGTAATCCAACAATGTGGCCAATCAGATAATCATTTCCAAAAACATTTGCAAACTAGTTACAGTGAACTTAGCTGTATAAACAAGCCTCTTATATGCATACAGCAAATAAGGTGTAATAAATTCAGGTTAAAATGAAACCTGTGGGCTCAGTTATTCTATTCTGCTATTTATCTTAAGTCCCCCAAGAATGATACATGTTCAAAAATTTTGTTTATAATATTAAGAGTAAGACTAGAGGCAGCTCCACTGCCTTAATGTGAAATATTAGCAAATAACATCAGACAAAAACAGTTGCTAAAGGCATATTCCAATTGTGCATGTTATCCCATAATTTGCTATTAAAAACAGGGCTTAATCAGAAACTGGATTAGTTACCTATCTTCCATGAGAACACAAATTATAAGTATCAGAGTTACACAGAACATGCCAAATGTCAAAGTTTTCCTCTTATTACCTCAAAAATTAACTTAGACCACTTTTACTTAAAGTGCCAGACTATATTGTTCACTGTATTATAAATGTGTAGTTCTTTTTTAAGTGTAAGAGTATTGGGATTTAGAAATCATTTCTAATGTTTTCCCTGATTCCCATCAATGGCATCTAAATTACAAAAAGTGCCATTTGGAAAGCACTTAAAGCTACACTTGAGTTTTGAAATAATGTATTTTAAACCCCCAAATAGTAAACACAGCTCATTAATACCAGCTGCACTGTGCCATTTTTGCTACAGATTATGCATGCATTCCAGAAACAATTTGAAATTCTGTCACTCCGAAGAAGCCTTAGCAAGATAAGATTTACATCCAGCATATATGATCACATTTCAAGGTATCCCTGGGGCCAATAAAACAAAGAATTCTACCACGTTACTGTGTGCAGTATCTATGGCAAAAAGTACTCAGCAACCATAATGCAACACCAGTTGTACAGATCTCTATGCAACTTGCACAAAGGAAATATGTATCACTCCAGTGACAAATACGAACTATAATTTTGTTTTAAGACAAATTACAAGTTGTAAAGGAAAGGTAAATCAAAACAAAAAGCCAGTCCTTGCATCTAGAAGCAGTCTACCCTCTTTTGGGTCAGCACCTTCATATTGCCACAGCAGCCGGGCAAATGAGATGAAGATATCACTTCCTTGTGACAGCAGTTGTTATCTCTTGTGGCCATATGGTCCAAATGGCCATGACATTCCCACTTTTCAGTTTTGTCAGCAGCTCTGGTCCATTTATCAATGTTTGGACCAGGTAGTCTAGACAGTGCTTTACAAGCAGGGAATTACCAAAACAATACCAGCAAAACAATCCATAGAATCATAGAATAGTAGAGTTGGAAGGAGCCATGAAGGCCATCAGTTCCAACCTCCTGCTGTTGCAGGACACTAGTTCACACCATTCCATTCAAATGGCTGTGTTGTTGTTGTTGTTTTTGGAATGTCTCTAGTGTGGGAGACTCCACAACCTCTCTAGGCAGTTGGTTCCACTGTCGTATTGCTTTGACAGTGAGGAAACTTTTCCTGATATCTAGCCTGAACCTGGATTGTCACAACTTGAACTGATTATTCCATGTCCTACACTCTGGTATCAGTGAGACAGCCTTTGAGGTACTTAGCGAGTGATATCATGTGCCCCCTCAGTCTTCCCACGGATAAACATGCCCTGTTCTCTCAGTCTCTCCTCATAGGGCAGCATTTCCAAACCCTGGATCATTTATGTTGCCCTCCTCTGGACCCCTTCTAATTTGCTGAAGTCATGCTATACAAAAAATAAATTACTAATTTAAGGTCTTGAACGGGTGATCAGCTGATAAGAGTCAGATTACAACCATGTTCCAGAATGAGAAACATTATGTTACACCACTATAATATTGTTTTCAAAAGCTAGAATCACAATATACCAGAGCAATGACATTATGTGGTTATAGTCAAGCTTTGGAATTCCCCATGCAGTCATTTCAGGAAAAACACACAACACATTTAACTTACATGGTTTAGTTTTGTGTCAAAGAATCATTGAACTTTATAAAGGGAAGTTATAATAGCAAAACATGCAAAGAAAATTATCTTTCTTATAATACTGCAAAGCAGTAAGCAAGCAGTAAATGGGTTCCAGAATCAAGAAATAGATTACATAAAAAGACTGTGGTAGAGGCCTACTGTTGTTCCCCTGCCACTGGAAGACTTACCGTGGTGGAACAGGGAAGGGCTACTCATAATTCCCCACAGCCTTTTGTGCCCTGCCCTCCACAGTCTGAATCCTCTGCACTTCACAGGGACATGGAAGAAGAATGCTCTGCAGACAGAGGTCTTCTCTTCACGAAGCAGAATTTCACTGCATGTGAATAAGAGTCACTTGCAGTACAAAGCACAGAGGACCCACACTTGCCACCCACATCTATAAGTACACAAGACCCATCTCTCCCAGCATCCCACTTTGAAAAATGCTTCAAAATCAGTGGAAAGGGAAGGAGAAGAGTGAAACAGGAGTCTTTCCCCAGTGGCCCAATTCATCAGCAGAGCTGTGGAGAAAAGGGGGATGGAGACCTGCAGGTGTGGCAGATCATACCAACAGTGGCAAAGGGTCATGGGCTGCATACTCCTGAAATTAACTGCTCATAAGCTGATTCGAAGGGTTTCTTGAATAGTGAGACTGGTAGCAGTCCTGTACTTTTGAAACACCTTATTCTACCTCAATAGTCAAAACATGTAGTTCCATCACAGGCAAAGCTTATTTTGACAAGTATTTATAGTGCAGGTAAAACTATTTATTATTATCAGGCATTTGAAAGGGAAGAAAGTGTCCAGTGAAGAATTCCCAAGAAGTCAAAATCATATTAACAGCTATTTGTACAAGTCTGGCCATTTCAAGGACAAAGTGACAAAAGGACACTGCAAGTTTATATATGAGGATGGATGGATGGATTTAATTTGTTCTATCTATCAGAAAACAGGAAAGAGATCAGAAATATTGAAACTCTGAGACAAGAAATATTTCAATCAAGTAAAATCCAACAAAACTGTCAGCTTGTTTTGACCCAGGCATGAGTTATCAAAATTTGTTAGGCATCAAAGTTAACACTGTATGAAAATGAGTGGTGGCAGCTCATACACTGTCTAAGAGCTATTTTTAAGACTTCATGTGCATTCCTGTGAGAATGATGTGAGGCACTTTCTGTTCTCAATTCTGAATTTTAATAGCTGTCATGACTACAGTTTTACTTTTTTCCAATAAAGGATGCTAGACTGAATAAAAAGGAGCCTTGATTTAGAGAGGTTCCTGTTTCACTGTTCTTACCTGAAACATCTTAATGCAACATTTAACAACTTGGACAATATCCTATGGTGTCATGCCACTAAAGCAGATTATATTGCACCAACGTATGGGGCTCTATTACCATGCCAATACTGTTAGCTTTTCTGACAGGTTTACCAGGGAATGCCATTGCACAAGCTAACACTATTCCCATTTTGCTAGAAGTTCTTTGTGCAAGTTTTCTTTTAGTGGTATAGCACAATAGGATATGGCTGTGTATATCATTTCAATATAGTGCATCATGAGTCCATGAAAACTGGACTGGTACTACTCTGTGCCATTAGGGATTTCAACTAAAGCAGTTTTCTTCAGGATTTGTCCTAAGGAAGTCTTCCTTCAAATGGAAGGGGGAAGAATAGAACAGTGTTACATCCTGAAGCCTACCATCACATTATTTAAAAAGCAGGGGTGGCTAAGAGGACTGAGAGAAAATTGAGATCACATGAGAAATAAATAACATTGCCCTTTATCTGCACGATCAACTTTGCATGATACTATCTTGTTAGAGTAAAAAGTTGTATTTTAGTAGTTCTCTTGTGAGGATAATACTGAATTTATTTCCATTTTAATTGTGTTGTTTTAATTGTTATTTTTACAGACTGCCAGCTTAAACCCCAGTCTTCAAACTTTTCATATAAAAGCCTACCTTTAACCATAGTGTTTTGAGTTTTCTGGAAATATTTGAACTAGAAAAAATTCCTACACACCTTATGGTAATTTGCATTATCAAATTGTCTGATGCCCCACTGCATGTTTATTTTACCTGTATTAATGTACCACAAATAATTAATATGGGCAGGAGTTATAGCACACCTGATGTGATTTAAATATATTATGTAGATTTAGAGACAATAGCATGTACTTCACTTGATTTTAATAAAAAAGTAAAGGTGCCTAAAACTCTTGACAAATTAACTCTTGGCAAGACAAGCTGAGAACCATTCATTTACAACTTTGGAACCACCAAGCTCACCTAATAGTACATTTGTAATTGGTGTGTATTCATTGTTACTAAAAATAACTTATAAAATGGATTTTTTTTCTGTGAAGAGTTTTCTGTCTCTCAATTCTATTTAACCATAAGAGATCTGGTTTAAATTTTTTTATCATATGTAACATGATGATTTAGTTATGGTGATGCTGCTGGTAATAGTTCAATACACATTTTGGATCCAAGTCACCAGCTGCAAATCAGTGACTTAAAGAAAAGGTTAACCAACCAAGCAGGTGGATATACAAACAGCCACTTGCATTGTTTTGCTTGAAAGAGATAGGAAGTTCATCATGTTCCACTTCCCACAAGTGGCACATAAGCTTGAATAGATTTGTGGAGAAAGTAAGAAGAGTTTATTCCCTGTGCTGCCTTTGGAAGATCTCACACACAAAGGATGATTTTGTGTTCTCTGCATTCCAGGTTTTTTTTTAATATTTATGGTTAATCAGGTATATAGAACAAGATTCTCTTCCAAATTTAATAGCTTCTTCAGAAACCCATACGTATGAAATCTGTTTCAAATAAAGAACCTCTTCTTTAAAATTGTGATATGGCAGAAGATATAACCCATAAAAAAATCCTCCCCCAACATAAATCTCAAACTTTCTGAAGCAATGCTGCCTCCTTCTGGGCACACTAAAAATCTGTGTCTACTGTACTTTTAAACAAAGATTATAGTAAGATTTCCCAGAAAAAAATACACCCATCTTGGATTTATAATTGCATTTTTTGCCATATGTTCAGAGATACGACAAGAATCCCTATGATATATACACTAAAACAACTCTGAAGAGCCAATATAATAAAAATCCTATCAAGCACAATGAAAAGATATATAGTGGGACTGGAAAGACAAGGAAAGGAAAAAATGTTTTATCAGTGACTGGACAACAGGTGGACTAAAT
Source organism: Varanus komodoensis (assembly GCF_004798865.1). Lineage (NCBI taxonomy): Eukaryota > Metazoa > Chordata > Lepidosauria > Squamata > Varanidae > Varanus > Varanus komodoensis. The sequence goes on along the minus strand of NW_025336087.1, from coordinate 6,885,101 downwards.
ATCACATTGTAAAGTTATGCACCTTTTAGTTTAATAAATGCAAGCTAATAGTTGACATTTTACTGGCCTTCTTTAATTCATTTTTAAACAGTAACTTATTCTGATATGAATGCTGATCATACCAACAGTGTCAATGGTGCCATTTCCTATTTGGGAAGAGAACCCCTGAAAATTGAGTGAATGCATTTGTTATTTTTCACTATCATCACTTTTTGTCAGGCTTTTGCCACTGAGCACTAAAACATCTTGGAAAGAATAAAAATACTATAAAAATAATTTTCTGGAGCCGTTATTTTTTCAATGATGGTAGGAAAGGCAAGATCATGAAGAACAACAGCGACTTTTGCCATTCTTTCCAAACAGCTCACAATGTCCAAAGCCCACAATAGAACTAATCTCCCAGGTTCACATATCACAACAACCTATCATGGCTCAAACAACCCCTAGAACAAACAGCTTGTTGTAAAAGGTAAATTACCCTTCAGGAAGTGGTACAATTGCAGCCCAAACAGCAAGCCACCCTTGCTTGGTACATATGAAGGGTTGTTATTTTATGTGAACCCAGTCATTATGACAGATTGTGTACTTCTTCTCATGATTCTCTCTGCACATGGAACCCCTCACCCTGTACAAAAATATCTAACCTTGATGGCCCTTGCCAAGCTGGTTATGTGCATACTGTCATCATGACCACTGCTTTTGCATGACTTTACAAGAGCTACTTTTGAATGGCATGTCAGAATTTGATTCCATTTGAGCTCAACACCACATGTTGTTGCAAAGTTAGGGCATCTCTGGCCCTATGGATTTTGCTTAAGTACAGTTTCCATAATTCCTAACACTGGCCATACACACTGGGCTGATGGCAGATGGAGCACAACTATCTGGAGAGCTACAGATGCCATGCCCCTACATCACAGGTTCAACATGGACTTTTTCTCTTGCGGGTGCTAGTAGCTGAGCATTCCAATAGGGCAGAACAGAGGCTTTTCAACTATGGAACCTGGCTGCATAGAAAGATGAAACATCTGACACTTGCCTTATTTTCAAATTAGTATTACAGTATTAGGATTAGTATTAAGATTAACTCTGAGGAACCATGTAACATTCAGTGAGACCCTGAGCCATCCAACAGTCTGAGAAAACTGGCATGACACAGACCAGAGAGGGCTGTGTTGAGAAACATTTCACAACTGAATTATATGTCTCTGAACTGTCATGCCCTTTAATCTAGAAACCCTACAACAGACTATGGGTTATTTGAGAGCTCTGCCCCCCCCCCCCATGACAAGCCATGCCACCCAGGTTCAGAAAAGTGGCACCTGGCAAGCTGGCATGGTTTGTGAACCAGACCAGTATACATAAATCTAGCTCCAGTGCTACTACTTTTCAGTCCCCTCCCCCCCCAGTCTCTAAAATTACACTCATAATTTTCTCCTTTCGTTGTTAGATGCCCCTCCAATTATTTTATCCTCTTTAACTATAGTGATATTGCAAACATACTTCATTGTTTATAGACCCATTATGGAATTCTTCCTGCCCAGTACCCACTTTGAAAATCATTGTCCAAGGTGTTAAAGGTTTTCATTAAATTTATATATTATTATTATTTTGTTCAAGAAGAAGCCAACAAGGAAACAAACAAGAGCTAAAGCAAAGTCTATCATTCTAAGTGTTTAGTACTCCCTCTGCTGGTTCTAGTACTCCCCCCTCCCCCAGCTAAATGCTGCCAACAAAGGAACTCACAAGATTTAATTTCTGCCTTCAGCTACAACAGACAACAGAAGAAAATACGAAGATAAAGCATAAAGCTTTTTTTCATAAAACTATGCTCTACAGATTGATTGACTTGATTTCAGATTATATTCTGAAAATATTTTGACAAACTGAACAGCAGGTTCCAAATCCTTACCTTCGTCTCAATCCGTACCTCAAAATTTGACATTTTAAGAAAAACATATCCTTAAAGATGCAGCTTCTCAGTTTCAGTCCTTTGACTCTATGGGGCTTTATGTCCACCTGTACATAAGTGGTTTTTTGTTGCAAGATGATCAAATGTTACTGATCAGGAATAACAGACTGACCTTCCTTGCTACAATATTAAAATGGTTAAACAAAGAAGATGCAAAAAGACAACAGAATAAATAAGCCTTTAATGTTACAGAATGTCACAGAATGAATGAAAAAAGGCTCAATATAAGGGCTTGAGTTGCTGATATATCATACCAATAAGGCCTGGGTAAAATACAACATTAAACCATTGCTTAGCATTATGAACATGACCAGGAGCAGGCCTCAAATCCATGCGTGCTTTTCCTCTTCCTTGCACATCAAGATGAAGTTTAACTTACAATTTTGAACAAACTACAGTGTGTCACTGTATTTGAACACAGATGTAGCAGACTGTTCAAGACAAACCTGAGTATTAATTCTAAATCAAGTTTTGAGTGACCTAACTACAGTTTGAGCAAACTACAATTTTGGATACTGTTTGCCAATAATGAGAAAATGTGTAAAACTGCAAATGGAAGCCTTGAGCCTCCTCCCCAGCAAGTGATAGAGGGAAAAGGGGCGGCTGTATAAACCTGAAACTCAAACCTTCTCCCTCCTGATGATAAACCACAATGTAGCATTCTATCTGAAGTGGGCCTAACCCACTGTTACTCGTTCACAGGGTGAGCCAATGTGACATGTTATTGTTCTGACAGCCCAGCCTTAGCCTTATAGCACAGGAAAATCTAAGCTGCCATTGCCTGAGGCCTCACAGACATACACACACACAAAGTATAGACAGATTATGGAAATATCCTGGACATTTAAAAGTTGGAAGCAAATTATTTGAAAGTTTACATTTCCAATAATAGCTTTCTAGCAGAAAGTTGCCCACTAATAGTTTGGAAACCCCTGCTCTGTCTTATTTAGCCCTATGAAATTATTAATGTATATACTTACGTTCGCATTAAAAAGATGGACACAATAAGAATTACTGCAAAGCTATCTGTGTTTATCTGCAGAGTATGCATTTTTGTAGGTAGTGTTGATCTGGAAATGTTTTAATGACATGTTTTAAAAGCACAACATTTACAATACCCAGTAGAAGATATGCAGTAAATATTACATGTCTAGCATGTTTTGTGTTCCAGCATAATTTCTCATTTCATTATCTTCAACCATTTTTGCATTCTTAATGCCAAATTGGTCTATTTTATACTAAATGCATTTCGTAATAAAATACATAAACTATACAAGAAACTTGTTTTGTAATTACTGAAATATGAATGGGTTGAAAATCAATATAGGCTGGCATAGCAAGACCAATTCATCATATAGAAAGCCATGGTGAAGCCCTGACAGTATGTTATGCAGTAAAAAAATAAATGCATTACACAGATAAATCTACCCTTTTTAGTGAAATACTTGACTGAGATAGTAAAAATGAATCATCAATCATGGTTGCTTAAGTGTCCAATCCCACCCTCCAGCTCATCCAGTTTCAAAAGTAGCAACTCAGAAGTCAGCTCAGAGTAAATGGCTTAGCCTGAACATTTCTCTCGGGACAAGCATGATGAAATTGTACTATTTAATCACTGTCAAACTAATCTTTTAACAAGTTTAACTTGCTAAAAAAATTGAGAATATGCAACAATATGGTTTCTTCTTGTACAGTATCAGACATACTTGAGGAAACGATAACATTGGTATAAGCTACAATCCAAGCCATTTCACACATTACACCGAGGCAAAATCGGGTTTGCAAGGTAACCTCAACTGGAAGGTGCCAGCAAGCACAGCTGTGTGAGAGATGGACCAATACACAGGCTTATCACTTTTTAAAATATGGTGTAGAAACACGTACAAAGGATATACAGAATGCCTAATATGTAACATAGCCCTCAAGTTTCTCAAAGATCCTTATCAATGCAATGGAAATTTGTGTACAATTGCATTCTGCATAAGACACACATGAATGTGCACTTGTGGGAGGTGATCAAATTATAACTGATTATATCAATTATTTCTGTGATCAGAATTATCACTTCAGAATTAAGAATTTCTTCCCAGAAAAAACTTGCGAGGCTCCTGTGGAGAGCAGCGAAAGTTCCTCTGGTCTCCACACCCATTCCTAAGCTGAGAACTGCTGGTTAGCTCCTTTGAATTTTGTAGCAGTCGGAGCCTCAGTCCAAAGCTGCTTTTTGATGGCAGGGCTGCCCTCACTGCGTATGCTGAACATGACTTCTCATTTGCACTTGGACCCCAAAAAGAACCTGCACCTGCTTCATAGAAATGTGTTTTGCAAACTACAGCTCCACAACCCTTTTTTGAAACTAAGGTGATTTTTCAAAATAGTATGTGTGTAGGGTGCTATTGCACTCATGGGCTTCTCACAGGCAGCTGGTCGGGCACTGAGAACAGAATGCTGGATGAGATAGACCTTTCTTTGGTTCCTCCTATGTGCATTCAATACGTCTTAGGATCCTGGTCTGGATATTTGTTGGGAGACCGAGGTATATAAACACAAGCTTCCTATCAATTCTAAAAGGCACAAAGATGTGTGAAGAGCCACGCTGCCTAAAAGTAAACATGAACTGATTTTAATATTTTCCAGGTCGTCATTCCAGGTGTTTGAAAGAGAAACAGGGCTAGCTGTTGCCATCTCTTACAAAGTAAAAGATAGGTTGCCTATTTACTCTGCTAGCTATACCTGAATAACCAGATTCCAGATCTCTACTTGCCATGGCTTCCAGTACTGCTAGCATGCTCAATGAATGCCAACCTTCCTCCCAACTGCAAATGTGGGCAAAGATCATCCCTGCAGTTGCACAGTAACTTCCATCCTTTCTAGTTCCAAGAATGGGAAACAGGTTGAGGGTTATTTGCCTCTTTGAACAGAGCAACCGGCAAGTACAGAGTCAAAACAAGTCCCATGTGTCCTCCACGCATCTGGTTTGACAACCAGGACCTTTCACTTTCAGAGGGCATGTCACAGGCTGACATGCCACTCACCACCGCAAGCAAAAATCTGGACCTGCAGATGTAGCCTTCATTCAGCAGGGCAACTTTGTGATGCTAACTCCCCCCCCCACGCCACCAAAAAAAGATCCTGAAGAAAGGCATAAAGCAAAGTTCAGTTCAGATAATCTTGGACTCATTTTAAACCTAAGATTCTAAGCTAAAATATCCAGCAAAGAAAATGCAAATCCATTAAAAGAAAGCCATGCTATGATTTTTTTAAAATTACTAGGCCAAAACTATTTTTATACAGAGAAAAGTTAATGGGTCTGCTGATTTCTTTGGTTTGCAGTCTCAGAAAAAATTAAACATAAATTACTTGTCCTTGCTGACAGCTGAAAGCCGTTTTTCTGTTGATTGCAAATTATCAAGGGAAAATGTCAGTCAGAACAAATATTTTTAGAATTTTTCACTTTTATAGTCTTGGACACTTTCTCCTAGGGTTATAAAGTCACCCCAGCAGCAAAGTCTTCTGGGATTTTTTTAAACACAGCATGTTAAAAAAAAGTGGCCTTGCGCAATGGCAACCGTTGCCAGAGCAGTAGCAGCCATAAACTACTTTGCTGGGCTACAGAGCTGCCAAGTTTGGACTAAAAGCTCCTGGTATCTGGATGCAATATCTGACTTTTCAGTTAAGGTATTCTGCTATTTTATTACTTTTAAAAGTAATAAAAAGTAATAAAATAATTTTTAGTGTGGGAGGAACAACTCACTTTGGCACCTGACCCAAAAGCAAATACACTGGCTTAGTAACATCAACTTCCACCCAAGCTGTGAATTTTTTGTAACTCACTCTAAACAGAGCAGTATGGATCTTCCAGCCTAACTCTCTTAATCTGAAGCAACCTAAGCAAGAGCTAGGTGTATTTTACACTTAAGATAAATAATTATATATTTTAGGGAACCTTGCAAAACTATAAGTGATTTTCATGATGACTGACTAGAAAATAAATTCATAATTTTATTTCTAAAATGCACTCTTGAGAAACCCCACAATATTACTCAAAAGAAAAAGGTGCAAACCAGACAAGGGCATTAGGAGGTTTGACTTTCAGCGCAAGTCATCAAATTTCAGGATGAGATAATGAGACAACAGCAAATGCTGCACATTGACATTCCAGGACTGGTTTTTAACTTGAAGAATATCGAAAAGTGCATCCAATAAAGGGTAAGGGACTATATTTATAGTAACAGCATTGGATTTGACTTTTATTCCACCAGTGGGAGCAGCTCCTGAATGGCGTTTCACTCAGAAGGCAGAAGTAGGGGAGGTGATTCCTTCCCACTCTGCAGTCACCAGTAAAGACCCCCATCACTGTTCTGAAGGTTCATCCAACAAAGGTACAGAGGCTTCCACCACTTTATCTGAAGCTGCCTGCAGAAAGAAGGAACCTTCCCATCTATGTGAGACTTATGCTGGGTCTAACCCACAGCTTGCATGTTTCACCATGTTTCGCCATTCTGTTTCAAGGCTGCACTACCTGCTGCTGCTCACTATTTCAGCCACTATTCAAATGAATAGTGTTGATTTTACACAGTTTTTAGTATGTTTGCAGTGTCACATCTGTACAAAGGTTACACAGTGACAAAACTAATATGCCAGTATTTTGGAGTCATCCTAAATTGGTTCAGATCTTAAAAATTAAAAGTAGATGAGACATATTCAGACCGAAGCCCACATGGAAAGCTAGTATATGTTGCAGTAAAAAACCTATTGTCTCAGAGTCAGAAACCAGCATGAGATTGGTAGACCCATCATCAAATCTTCTGATATGTAATGGCTATTAAAAAAAAAACCTTTTAAAAATATTGCTGAGGGTTGTGATGGTAATCAGTGAAGCCTCACAAGGATATGGGTGTTTATCCCTTTCTGCCTATGTTATTTCCCCATTATAAATTACCCCACCGTTCCTCAAACCTACTATCAGCCCCATGAGTTGCAGGTGATAACTACCTCTTGGAAGGTTTTGCATCATGGAAATGGGAACATTTGTGATGAGGGGAAAAGACCGGAGATCACTACTCCATTGCTCCACTGATATAACTTGCTACTCTGATTAACATCAGAATTCAACAAACACTTCAGAGTGAAAAAAATCTTAGGAGATCTAGTCACCCATCTCTTATGTCTCTAGCAATTTGTCACTGACCTCTTCTCATCACTAATACACAGTCTGCCCTAAATGATACAGTATTCCATATCCTTCTGTTGTTCAAATTACTGGCAGTGAAAGTTATCTTGAGCAGTGGGAGAAAGAGGAACCAGGATTAATGGATGCATCCTATGCTAGAACTGACATATGTGGCAGATCTGAGAAGCAGAATCCAGAATGCACAATCTCATTTTTGAGTCTGGTTTGACACTGGTCCCACAAACAAGAGAATATTTCATATATAAAGATTTTTTTTCTCAAACTGCTTTCATTTGCTGCTCAATACTAGTTTCTAGTATTGCTGTGCAGTAATAATTATTATTGATTTGTGTTTGTGAGATGCCCTAACAGTATATGGATCTTTAAAATAAAGCATGTTCAAATAGAACATAGATCAGATTTTAGATATAAAACAGAAACAACAGTGCCCCAAGTATCAAAAGTTGGGAACACTGCACTAAGGCGCAGTCAACAGATGAGCCACACCCACCAAGGGACCTCTGGATCACACCTACATTCGGAAGGCAAGCTTATATGCATGCATGTGCAACATGGACATTAATTTAACTTACAGCCTGATTTGATACACATTTATGCGAAAGTAAGTTCTACCAATATCAATGGAACACAGAGTTCAGATCCGTGTTTAGAAGGAAATCTTATGGCATTCAACAGTTTTTTCACGCAGATACATAGTACACACCCAGCATTGCAGCCATGGACTTGGCAGGATCTGCCTGTTATGGGCCAAAGGGCTTTGCTCATAGAAGGTACCTGCCTGTGGATCAGGGAATCCCCCAGCAAGGCTTATATTGCTCTGTAGGACCTAATATGCTAATGTAGTATTTTCAGGGGGCTGGAGGGGATGCCTTGCAAAGGAGGAGATTGGGAAGTTCACTACCACCTGGCCAGGTGCATGCACCTAAACTGAATGCACATCACGCTCACTAAGTATGCCAGGACTGACACCAGCACTGTGCACCCTTGGGAAGCAGTCAGGACTCTGTCAGCCTGACAAGACTCACTGTTGCATATCAAGTGTTTGGGACCAGCCACATCTTAATTTCCAACAATGTCCCTGACCTAGCATTACTCTGAAGCACTGTGGGAAGTCTAAAGCTTGACTGCCCAGTGCTGCTCAGAGTTCTACAACTGCAGACTGGTAGACCTGCAGATTACATGTTGGTCTAGGCCCTGGACCTGAAGCATACATGGAACTGTAGCCTTCACCTTAAATAATTATCCCTTAACATCTTTCAGGCTGCAAATCCATACACCATTCCTTGCAATTATACTATCCCACTAAAATGTCTGTCCAAGGAAACACACACAAGATCGTCCACAAAATCAGCATTGATATATTGGGAGAAAAATGTTAAAATATTAGTTTACCTTTATTAAATCTACTCAGAAGTCACAAAATAATAGGCATGTTTATGTTATTCTGAACTCCCTCAATCAAGATGGTAAATGAGGGAAAAAGTCAGAGGATGTAAGGAGTGGCTGATATTAAAGCTATGTTTGATTACAGTTTTAAAGTTTTAAGTAGGAAGAGTTGCAGACATTCAACCCAGACTCTGGGTTGCCTTTCCCAGGTACGTGCCCTCCCAATGTTATAGACTTCAGCTGCTTTCAGGTCCACTCAGTAGGGCTAATGGTTAAGAGTGCTGAAAAGTAATCCAAAACATCTGGAGAACACCAAATTGAGGAAGGCTTATCTGTCAGGTATAAGGATGGTTTTAATTTACATCTGGGTCCTTTCCAAGGGTTACTAGGAAAAAAACTAATAAATAAGTGATAGTTTCATTATAAGCAGTTGAATTTTGTTTCCAAACTTTGGGGGAACCTACTATTGTTGGTTTACAAACAAATAAAGACTTCATGGCTTTAATATCAGCCACTGCTTTCCCCTTTTATCTTTGTTTATATTCTGACCTGCTGTAAAGTTCTGAAGCATGCACTGTATTATTCCCCCAGAAGGTAACTGTGCCAGCCTATTGCAGCAAAACCAAGGATGGAGTATAATAAGAGAGCATCAGGGATGGGCAGGGTATGGCGAGTGAGAGTAAGAATTAAAAAGAATGAGGCGAAAAGGAAATTCAATGCAGAAAATACTGGTGATGACAATCACATTATTAACAGTTGTCCTTTAAAGTGCAAACTGAGATAATGGATATTTAGGGTAGGCCACTCTGTGAACTGAATGCTGAACTAGATAGATAGATGGCTGGCATGATCCAGCATGGTGTTTCATGGGATCTTACATACATATCAGCAGTAGTTGCACTGTGTATGACTACCAATGGTAACACAACTGGCACTATCTGTACTTTTTGCATTGATTTTCCTTCTCATCTTGCTGTTTACAGTTCCTTTCACTCTCACACACCTCACCATAAGGGCTGCAATTGAACCTGAAGCTCTCCATAATACACTATGTATCTGATGAAGTGGGTTATAATCCACAAAAGCTCACACCAGAATAAATACTAGTTTTTGGGGCACCACAAGGGTTTTTGTGGGTTCTGCAAAGTATTTTGTGGCATTTTGAGTTAGTCTAATAAAGCTATTAGACCAACACGAGTTTTAAAGTTTTCTCTTCAGGCCAGTCCGCTCATGCAGTTGTTTCAGCGCCCTCCAGCTGTTTCATACTGCAACTCCCAGCATTCCTGACCGCTGGTTGAAGCTGAAGAGCATTATCGTCGAAACATCTGGAGGGCATCAGGCTGGCGAAGGCTGACGGTGCAGGTAAAGAGGGGACAACTCAAGACTGTCCTTGACCATGCATTCCTGCGCGGTGGAGCTCTCTGACATCCACGAGAGCGATGTGCTGAGTGCAAGCCTGGAGGCAGCCCTTGCGGCGTCTCAGGCGCAAAGGTGGTGTCAAGAGCACACGACTGACTTTGCTGTGGACAACCGGCTCGTCTCGCTTCGTCTCACCTGCCCACGTTTCGTGCTGCGGCATCCGATAATACATGTTCCCGAAGGGGTCGGTGCCCACATACTGTTTCTCTGGCCCTGAAAAGAACAGCTTCACCGAGCGCAGCAGCCTCCAGAAGCGGCTCATGCCGAGCCCAGAGTACGCGGACGAAGCTCGCCCGCCAGCCCGCAACTAAAACCGCGCTGACTCGCTGACAGCACAAAAACACGTGACATAGTCGAAGCGAAAGAGGCTCCGCCCCCTTCCTCTTCGGCCGATTAGTTGCTGGGAGTCTACGCTCCCCCCCTTGGCTGATGAATTCTTCTCTGCTCTATAGAGACGAGAAAAGTCAAGAGAAGCACATTCTGCAGTTCCGTTTCTTACTCCGTAGGAAAGAGTAATTTTGAATTATTGCTGATTTTATGGAGAACCTCTACGTAGTCTGCTGCGAAAATAGTCCGAGAGATCGTGAAATTTCAGACCGAAAAACAAAGAAGAGCCGGCACATTTTTTTCAATTCTTTTTCTCCACAACAGCCTTCATGTTTCAGCGCATGCGTATTCCACTTTTCGCACTTTATTTTCTTTAGTCTCTTTCTATGCAGTGATGGGAGGCGACGTCTGAATAACGCGTCATCGGGTTGGTTGAGAGAGCCGCGCTCGGAGCCAATGGGGGCTAGTTGGTCCTTCAAGATGGCGGCGCCGTGGCCAAGGTTTATTCCTAGTCATCATGCTGAGTTTTATTTCCGCCCGTCAATCAGGATTGGACGAACCGCTGAGGCTTCGCCGGGCTGAGTCTACCAGGAGGTAAGGTGCATTTCCAGCTAAGCCAGGCTTCGTCTCCAGACACTGCGCCTGTCTCGTTTGGAGACCCTTTCTGACTGGCGCACTCTTGGCACTGAGTTTCCTTTTGGAGAAACGCTCTCGGCCGCTTCTCAAGTAGGGACGGTGTGGTGCTGAACTTCTCTCTGGATTAATGTTTTGTCTAGCACGACCCGCAGGCTGCCTTCTCTTTTTCCAGAGTTTGTGTATACTGTCAAGTGGATGGGGGGTGTGGAAGCGCCTGGACTGGCTCTCCTTGCCCAATTTGTGAACACATTGTGAAGAAGTGACTGCCATCAGTTTAAGCGTGCAAAGATCATGCACTGGAGCATTGGGTGTAACCTGTGGAACAACCTATGTACAAGTTGTGTGTGTGTAGGTTCAGTATCTATAATCAGGGACTCTGCCGTTCAAGAATTCCTGTTTGCAAATAGCAGATTGCACACAACTAAGCTCTTTTCATTGCTGTTTATTCCAAGGCGAGTGTTACCCCCTAGCCAAATGTTACTTATTTTCTGTGTACGTCCAATGTAAGGTATGTTCCTTTCTGGAGTAGGATCTGACTTCATAACCAGGGTCCCTGTTTGTGTCAAGTAAACCACATGTGTGTGTTTTCTATGCATTCATGCATAACTATGCATTGGAGGATGCAATCATTAAGTATGCAAAGATTCTGAATGCTTGAAAAGGTTAAGGTAGATTACACTGAGAAATAATAAAGTATTGTTCTGAAAATAAATTAAAATGATGGCAAGAATTTTGCCCTATGGTTTGTGGTAAAATGCAACAATATTAATGTGCAGTCAGCAAAACTGAAGTGTAACATTTTAGGGAGCTCTTAATATTTTGTAAGCGAATCTGAATAGGAGCAACCAGGAAATCAACTGATGCAGAGGCAGTATGATGCACATAATATAGTACTCCAAAACAAGGCAACAAAATGAAAATCAATACTGCATATAGTTTATAAATATTACAGATTTGCCCTGTTTATTTTTTTAAAGATTTCATAGTTTAAGCACTGTAACAATTAAAACATATTTATAAAATTTTGCCATATTTTAAATGCAAGCTTTAGTGTAAAAAATGAGTATATTGCAGCTGGGAGTATGTTACTTTTTTTTTTTTTTGCCCTACTTTTTTTATTAAATTTTAAAACAGTGCTAAAAACATCAGTCATCACAAAGATCGTAACTACTGAGTCAGCCCCTTACTACATATCTTTTAACATTCTATAATCATATTCAGATCCATTTATGGAATGTAAAAAACATTTTTAGATCTAAACCAAGTCCCGTTTCTCCAGCCAATTAAAAAAAAAAGGTTCCAAATTTGATAGAAGTCACTGTCTTCTTTCTCCTTCTGTGGTAAGATCAGTCCATCCATTTCTTACAGAGTCCCGTTTTCCTTGATCTATATTAAAAGAAAGACTCTCCAAATTTGATAAAAGTCAGTATCTTCTTTCTTCTTCGATAGTAGCTTCAATCAAACCAACTCTACACAATTCCAGATCTTTTCATTTTTCTAATATTAAACAGATAAACTTTTCATTATAATAGTTACAAATATGATCAAATACATTTTTTGCTTACTAGTATTCCAGTCTAATACATCCGTATATGCCTGACCGCCCTTTGAGATCTGCGGGAGAGTCCCTTCTCCGGGAACCCTCCATGAAAGAAATTAGGAGAGTAAGTACCCAGAGGAGGGCTTTCTCTGCGATGGCGCCCAACCTATGGAATTCACTCCCCAAAGAGGTCCGCCTGGCACCGTCGTTACTGGTTTTTCGGCGCCAGGTAAAGACCTTTTTATTTAAACATCATTTCAATTGTTAAAACATATGATCTGGCCGGGGCAACTTCTTCTTCCTTCTCTTTCTCCTCCTATATTTTTATTTTATACTGATAATTTTAATTTTGTATTTGTAAATCAATGTATTTTTTTGTATTTTTATATTTAATGGTAATTTATTATGTTCTATTGTATTTCAATGTATTTTATCATGTTGTAAGCCGCCCCGAGGTTTCGGCAAGGGGCGGCATAGAAATGTTATAATAATAATAATAATAATAATAATAATAATAATAATAATAAAAAATAATAATAATAATATCCACTAAAAAGGAAAGTGAAAGAGAAGAAAAGTTCCAAGCTTAAAAAAGAACTAAAGACTTTTAACCCAATTTATGTTCACATGTCTAACATCCATTTAGCATCTTTAAGGACAACTTATCTAATCTATTTAACGACAATTATCTATGATATCTTTTAAACAAATTTTCTTTAAGCTAATTTATAAAAGTTTCATCTAGCTTACACTTCACTTAATCACATACAATTAACTCCTTATAAGAGTCCAGCTCCTTACAATCTTTAATATATCTCGCTTGTAAAAAGAAATCTATTTAGTACTGCTCCTCCTACTCCCATAATAGTCATTTTCCAGTATAGCAATTCAAAGACAAAAGAGTCATGCAACTTAGCTTTTGGTCATTCATTTTTAAGAAAAAAAAAAAGAATCTCTCATTTTCCCTTATATCACCCACAAAGGAGAGAAAAAAAAGGCAGGGGACTCCTATTCTTCTCCTTCTTAGTTCAGTTTAAATCTTATCTTATAATCTCTTCATAATTCAACACCTTTAAATGTAGAAAAGCTTCCACAGTTAAAATCATATACCTTAGCCTTTCCATACCACAATAAACATGCCAACCCATTTATAACATTCCTTTTTAAGATTTCTTTTTTACACCTCTTCCAAACTGCTTTTGTTTTAATAGGGTTTGTTGAAAATCAATATTTTTAAACTTTACATCTCCAGCCCATCTTTCTCCCCTTGGTGTTATTTGTTGAAAATCAACCCACTTCAAAGTCTGTATTTCAATCTTCACTATCTCTTGCTTTATCTTCAGTGATTGTAGCATTTGTTGTAAGTCAGTATTTATTCCCAATGGCTGTGTTTTTTGCTGCAAATCAACCTTCACTGTTTCTTCTTCCTCAGAATCAATTTTAGTTAATTCAGGATCCATCCATCCTTCAAAAAAAATATTCCTTCCTTTAGTGGCCAAATTTGTTTCTTTTTATCCACAGTTTCAAATTTTTCATATACTTGTTGCATTTCTTGTATATTCTGTTCAGTTTTGGATTCTACATCAATCCCCATCTTCCTAAAAGTGGCATCAAGTTTATCAAAGCGCTTTTTTTGTACAATTGAGAAGATTTCCTGTTGTCTCAACATCACCTCTTGGGATATTTGTAAAGTTGTTAAAGATTCTTGTATTTCCAAAAAAAAATCTCTTCAGCTCTTCCATTGTTGCAATAATTCCAATAGCCACAAAGTGGCAGCTAAGATCAGTTCCACTTTTCTTTTCTCTAGATCACTAGCGGTCAGAAGGTTGGCAAGTTGCCAAATACTTTGGCAGAGGTCCCAAAAACACAAGAGAGGAAATGGAGATTTTTATATCCTTTTTCTTTTCTCCCTTTTCTCTCTCTCTTTTTTATGCCAATTAACAACAGATACAGTTTTTCCATAAGTAGTATCGCAAAAAGAAAATAGGAATGCTCACCCAAACAGTCGTCACATTAAAGAAGAAAGCATCCAACAATGTGAAAAATATCCTGGCGAGTGTCCAGTTGATCTTGGCAGAAGTCCAAACAGATATCCAAAACAATCAGTCAAAGCTTTGAACTTCTATCACGTAATTGCACCTTAAAAATTTAAACTAATTCTATACCCTTAGAGAGGTTAAAGGAAAAAGTCTTTTTCTTTAGCTTCAACCTGGACAAAAGCCTCAGCACTCTCTTATCTCAGTCGTCGCCTAAACATCTGGAGGGTTTTTCTTTTCTTAATGCCAAATTATAAACAAATGCAGCTTTTCCACGGGTAATATTGCGAAAGAAGTAAAAAATATTTACTCAGCAGTTCCAATGCTTATCTGGCTAATAAAAATCCTAAGCTCGACATTCTAAAATGTCGAGAATTTGAAGGGGCTGAAACCACCCCCTGTGTTACTCGATTGAGAAGTACCTGAATTGCTCTCAGCAGATATGAGATTGCCATCTCACATCAAGCCAAAAGCGTGCCCAGGTAATCTGTCTTCACCGCGACAGGGCTTAGATGAGTCTCCCACGACTTGCTGCCAAGTAATACCGGTGTGATGACAGAACTCCATTAATCACATACATCTCGTTCCGATGCCATCTTGGAATTGGGAGTTTTTAATTGTTACTTAAAAACTGAGCTAGGACCAATGTGGTAGGGTGTGTACATATGGGTGAAATGCAGTATATGATTCAGAATTAAGTCATATTTCTCAATGGAACTTGCTTGCTAGCAAGTGGGACTAGGATTGCATAAGTCTATGAAAGAGAACTCCCTGAGAGCTGATTGTTATGAAAAAATGTGCATAATATTCAATGATAAAGTTAAAAGTTGATAATCCACAGCATGTTAAGCTGATAGTGCTAAAGTACATTTGAATGATGATTGTGCCCCTTCTCTGGCAATTTTTAACAGTTAGAAGTTGTATAATATCTTGTTATTTCTTGTCTATAATAGCTTTACTTTTTCAAGGGTATTGAGCTTGGAGTTAAACAAAGATAAAGATATAGAACAGATCCATGGAAGTGGCATCAACACCCTGGATATTGAACCTGTGGAAAATCGATAGTAAGTATGCTATATGACTTATTATGGAATCATTTTATAAAGCATTTAAAAACACATTTTTAGGTTTGCAAATAATTGAAGTGATGAAAAAGGTCTGTTGCTATTTTTTCCACAAAAATATTCCACAATTATAACTAACATTTTTTAGGTGTCTATTCTTAGGAAGTATGTGTGTAATCTGTATTTGTGTAATCTGAATGCATAGCTCTTTGCACCTGCTAAAATATAAATATTAACATTTGTTTTTCAGTGCCTTTTTATATTTTCCTCCTTAAAATTTTTGGTGCAATCCTATACATGTCCACTTAGAATTAAACTCTTTAATTGGCATGAGTCCATTCCACCAATTATGCTGTTCATCAAGTGTGGTGGGAATGAGGTAGGCAGGTGGAATATCCAAGAGAGCAAGGAAGAGACTGTTTGGAAAAATCCAAAATGCTAGAGAAATGGAGTTATTCCAAGAGCTTCTATGAAAGTACCACTAACGTCAACCAGTCAGGGACTGAGTCATCTATGACACCTATGAGAGAGAGCCAATGAATTTAGGTTGACAGGGATATGTCCCTAAACATGCCCCTGCATCATAACTCAAAAAATGATGCAGCAGCACTTCCATTCCAGAAATGCCAGGCAGCAGTGACCCTGCTGTTCCCATTCCCCAGGCATCTCTGTAAACTGGAGCTCAAGCTACCTGATGGTGCTTAACATCACTGCGCTGAAGCGTGACACCACAATGGGAGGAAAGACAACTCACAATACAGAGTACCTTCATAGTCCCTCAGTAGGAAGCCTACAGAGAGAACACACAGATCTCACAGGACAAGGTTTCAAGATTCCAGTGTTTGACAAGCCAGCTGCAGTTGCTTGCTGATGCACTGTCTTGCTATTACCAGAGAGAATGGGCATTTGAGTCCCTGTCATCTTTTGCTTTCATGTTTGTTTGTTTGTTTATTACAAACATTTATATTCCATCCTTCCAACAAGCACTCAGGACGGCTTACACACGTTATCAGAAGTGGTATGGTCATGATTCAATGTAAGTGTGCTCCCCTCCTTTGCAGCTCCATCCTGATCCTGAATCCCCTGTTTTAGCTATTCTGGAGGCAAAACATAGCCAGGGGAGCAGTTGCATTGATGGAGTGTTCTAGCAGAGTATCTGTCTGTATATCTTGCAGATAAAGTATCTGTAGCCTCTCAGCCTGTGTAACTGAAGTATGGTGTTTCTCTTTCGAAGGGAATGCTATTGCATTGTCAGTATTAAAATGTTTACAGATGTTGAGCAAGGCTTTGTTTGAATATTATTTAATATCTGTTTTAATCAAAATGTGCCTAAATATTTTTACTATTGAACAAATCAGATATTTTAATACCAGATAAAACAAACATTGCATTTTGTTAGTTTTCTTAATTTGGATCATACTTGATTTAGCTCATCTGAAATATTTTCTTGAAAATATTCCAATTCAAAGTACTTCTCTGATTTTGAACTGACCTTTTAATGATTCTAAAATTATACATAAAAAGCAGAATCTGATATATCTGAATTTATTTCTATTTTTTTCCACAGCATGTTATCAGGAGGTTCAGATGGTGTTGTTGTATTATATGATCTTGAAAACTTAAGCAGAAAACCATGCTACACCTGTAAAGCAGTTTGTTCTGTGGGAAGGTATGTATTCTTTACAAACGAAATTCTTATAAATACATCTACTACTTGATACTTCAAAGTTCACTGCTAATTAGTTGTCAGCATACTAACTGAAGTTAATGTTATCAATAATAAGTTGTATTTATAAAAGGGCAAATGCTATTTTGGGATGCATTAATAGTAGTATTACTTCCAAATCATGAGAAGTAGTAGTTCCCCTGTACATCTTACTAGTCAGACCTCATCTGGAATACTGTGTCCAGTTCTGGGCACCAAGATTTAAGAAAGATGCAGAAAAATTAGAAAGGGTCCAGAGGAAGGCAACAAAAATGCTCCAGGGTTTGGAAACACTGCCCTATGAGGAGACACTGAGAAAACTGGGCATATTTAGTCTTGAGAAAAAAGACTAAGGGTGGGGGACATGATGTCCCTCTGTAAGTACCTCAAAGGCTATCACAAAGAGGAAGGTAAAGTTCTCTTTTTGCTGATGCTAGAGTGTAGAACATGGAATTATCTATCTATCTATCTAGGAAATTTATAGGCCGTCCATTATTGTCATCTCTGGACGGCTTACAATATATTATAAATCCTAAACAAAATTGGCTACAGCACGACTGAGTATAAAATGACATGGTTAAAACAAATTAATTAGCTTTAAAATATTGGTCAAATAAAAAGGTCTTGACCTGGTGCCAAAAAGCATATAATGACAGCGCAAGGTGGACCTCTCAATTCAAGTTTCGACAACCCAGATTTTAGGCTGGACATCAGGAGAAGCTTCCTCACTGTCAGAGCAATGCAACAGTGGAACCAGCCGCCTAGAGAGGTAATGGGCTCTCCCACACAGGAGACATTCAGAAAGAAACTGAACAGCCATCTGAGTGGGATGGTGTAAAGTGATGTCCCGCAACAGCAGGGAGTTGGACCTGATGGCCTTCATGGCCCCTTGCAACTCTACTATTCTATGATTCTACAGTTGTAGTTCTGAAATAGGAAGAAGTTGGTAACATAGTGGCTGCTTTTACAGCAAGCCAGACACTGGCCTATCTTACTCAGTATTGCTACACTGACTGGGACCAACTCCTGAAAGTTTCAACAGCATGTTTTCCATGTATTTATACTTTCCAGTTGTACCTGCATGAACCAAATATTGAAATTGTGACCTTCTGCATACAGAGTATCACTGAGCTATTGTTCTTTCCTGATGAAATGTATTATCAGAAATGGTTGCTACTAAAAAAGAAACAAACAGCTTATATTATATGCTTACCTCTGGTCATTGGATGAATTTTGTATTTTGTGTGACTCTTCAATACATTGAATGCACAAGTGGGTCCCCAAAAATAGGTGCTTTCATGGCAAACTATGATAGTTTGCAGTTGAGTTACTGGTCCTGGCACTCAACGTCATGGGGTGGATTTAGTTATAGGACTAATCAGGTTTTTTGGATAGAGGCATATGTACATTGGTCTATCTTTCTATATATGTCTGGGAAAAATCTTGATTGGCCCTATCAAAATGCTATTTGAAAAGGCAGTCTGACACAACATTAAGCCACAGTGGGTAGATTGTTCTTCAAAGAATCCTACAGCCAAGATGCTGTCTAGAACCAGGGGATTGTTCTGCCAGATATCCTGGATACCATCAAGGAATCTATATATTGATTAAATAAATGGAGTTAAAATTATTTTTGTATAAAAGCAATGCAATGGTTAAATGAAAAGTAAAATATGAAACAACTTATAGCTTTGAAGGAACTCTCATATACAGGGCTTGCATTTCTAGTAGCCTTTTCTTAAAAACAAAACAAAACAAAAACAAAATATGCCACCCTGGCTGGCTGGCTGGCTGGCTGGCTGGCTGGCTGGCTGGCTGGCTGGCTGTCTCTCTCTCTCTCTCTCTCTCTCTCTCTCTCTCTCTCTCTCTCTCTCTCTCTCTCTCGCGTGTGCGCACGCACACACACACAGAAAGCTTACTGTATTGTAGTGATTTAGTTGTATGGTCTGAAGAATGTAAGGATCTGCATGACCTGTGAAATACTGCAGCTCCCTCAGGTGGCCTGATTCAGAAGACAGCCTGCTCTTATCCTGTGAGTGCTTGCAGGCTCAAGCACTCACTTGACATCTGAGCGGTTATCCGAGGCCAGATGGTGGCCATCAAAAACTGTTTCCCTTCCTGCTCAGCTTTGCTACAACAGCATGTATCTTCATGGTGTCTGCTTCATACTGCAGACTTGGCTCTTGCCCCCAGTCTCTCTTCATCTTTGCCAATATCTGACTCTGCTTTTGCCTCTGGGTGTGCCATATTTAATCAGTGTCTGACCCTTGCCTGAGTAAGCCTAGTTCCAGTTGAGAATGCCTGCCTGGAGCTCACCAGGAGTAAGGAAGAAGGACTTACAATTTTGCATCCCAAGCAGAGATGACAGGTTCATCTGAGCTCAGATCAAGAGTAACAGAAATTAATTTGGTATCCAGTCTGGAAAATCCAGAATTAATTGATCAAGATGGAAATCAATGGAAATGCTTAAAAACAGAATTGTGAAGTCTGAGAATTACAAGGGAATTAATGAAAAGGCTTCATTTTCATAGATTTTCATTATTTTAAATTGTGGCTAATCCATGAAACTGACATGAAAATTAGCTCAGTGTAACATTCACAAGGAACCTTTCTGATAATGATGGCAGAAAATCTCTTAAAATAACTAACCAAGATCATACAGAACTATGCAAAGAAACTGTACAAAGTTCTGCGTGGAAAACCTAATGCACTACAAAATCATGCAAGCAAAAATAATTAAATTCAAAAGCAAAGTTCCCTCCTCTGTGTTCCAGAGAAGACAGAGAAGTTTCAAGATCAAAGAGAAATCGGGAGGAAAGGCCCCTCATGTATGTGAAAAGGAGAGCCAAAGTTGAAATGGGGTGTAGTGAAAAAGAAGTGAGAAAGCACCACAAAAACAACAACTCCCCCCCCCAAAACCCCTCTTCCTGCTTCTAGTTAACCACAACTTCTAATTAATCTATTGATTGGTAGATGTATAAGGCAATTATGGCAAAATGGAAGCCTTGCCTGTTTTGGCTGTTATACCACTTAATGGCCTCTCCTGAACAGGGATAGCTGATAGGGGCAGGGCATAGTGATACAGACACTAGTAACCTCAGTACTGGATTACTGCAGTACACTTCATAGGGCTATCCTTAGGGTGAGTCCAGAAACTGCAGCTAGTGCAGAACACAGCAACTCTGCTTCTTTGGGGGACTGCTCCTTTACTGAGGAAAGTCCACTGGCCATCAGTTCACTTCTAGGCAGAGTTTAAGGTTTTGTTACTGGTGCATACAGCCTGAGAAACTTGGTATCAAAATATTTGAGAGTTCCTGCTTCCTTATTAACCTGCCCAGTCACAGGTCATGAGATGATGCTTTCCTAGTGATTCCACATGGACCTGATGTCTGTATTGAGTGAGGACAGGGAGCCTCTAGCCCACAGTCCTAATCTGGCCCGTGGTGGTTCCCCATCCATCCTGCAGAGACTTACCTCTTTGCTTGGAGTTACTGGGGATAAGGAGAGAAAGTGAGGAGAGGAATACACTCACCTCTGCTCTGTGATTGAACATACCAAGGGAATTCCGCTTACTTAGCACATCACTCTAATTGGAAGGGAGCATGGTGTGCTGAGCCAGTGGGTGCAGGAGCTTGGGCAGGTTTGCTTTGCTCATCCTTTGCCTTCCCTGTATGGATGAACTCCAGCAGGTGGTGGTGTGGTATCATCAGCATGGGCCCCACAGATGTCATTCAGTCCATGGGGGAGGGGAGTCCGGAGGGCAATCTCCTCCTCCCCAACAAAGCAGTAGTCCAACCAGAGTAGAGTACTCACTCTTTCTCTGAGGATTTCCTTTCAGCTGATGTCAGGCATTTGCCAGTGTTGCATTGTTTTTGGCATCTGTTGAAGACATGTTGAGTTAGTCACATTTTTATTGGATGATAGCTGGAAGTTTATTGGTATAAACTCATTTTAAATATTTTCATCATTTCAAATTTTGTTTTTTCTTCCTTCACTGTTTACTATTTGGGAATATTTTTTAAAGATAGAGTGTTCACACATATTGTAAATAAACTTTTAACTTCTGTTCTTGCATTGTAGAAGCCACCCTGATGTTCATAAATTCAGTGTGGAGACAGTTCAATGGTATCCCCATGATACTGGCATGTTTACATCAAGTTCATTTGATAAAACACTGAAAATATGGGATACAAACACATTACAAGTAAGTAACATCGACTGCATCTACACGAGAGGTACACATGATTTCTGAGCATGAAATGTTTCAAGGGTGGTATTCCACTAGTACTGCTGTTAAAATTTGACTAACTTTGGTAAGACTGCATTGCTTAGAAAGTAGTCATAGGATGATTAAGCTAAAGAAGCAGCAGGCTGCAGGAACTGATATAGAAGCAGGGCATGACAAGGAGGGGCTTATACTGTGTGATGTGAAGTGAACCAGTGAAAGGGCGAGTTTTACAGTATATTTTATAAATAAACTTAATTTATTTCATTATTCATAAACTGTAAATCCAGGCACCAATTCAAAATTTGAAACAAGGCTAGCTATCATCAACATATTAATGATATTGCTTAATCTTCCTGTGCCTGCTACAGCACTTCTATAGCCCTTAGAAGAGCAAGATGCTGTAGCTATAGAGATGGTCTCTGCTGCTGCTGACCTTATTATATTCATTTATTAAATGTATATGCCACCTTTTTTTCTTACAAAGAACTCCTTACAAAGAACTTAAGCAAGGAGAATGTGCATCATTCTCCTGCTGCTCTCAGTCTTATCCCCACAACAACAACCCTGTGAGGTAGGTTGGGCTGAGAGTCTGTGTCTGGCCCAGAGTCACCCAGTTGGCACCACAGTCAAGTGGGGACTAGAACCCAGATTTCCTGAGTCCCCATCCTGCACCTTTGGCCACTATACCACACTGGCTGTCATAGCTGCTTGATTTATACATGAAGGCAAACAAGGCCTCCAAATTTTATGTTCAGTTTTTCAAAAGGAAGGCCTATAGAGTGACATAACTTGATCGATGATGGTGATGATGATGAAGATGATGATGCTGATAGTAACAACTTGATCAAGTAGTTATTGGTAGTCTGGCATCATTAGACTGGGGAAAGAGAGACGGATATCAGAAACACAGTCTCCTATTTCTGTAATACATGCTCCTAAAAGATCAATATCCATTTTACTGTGATCTTGATGGTATGTTTCTCTTGTCCTGTATCTGCACCACCATCTTCCTGCTAATAACTTTTGCCTTAATGGAACAGATAAGTTACATGTGTCACCTTGTACCTTTTTAAAGGAAAAGAGCAGGTTAAATCCAATTGCAGGCATAGTTTTAGTTTAACCTATTAGTATAAAGATAGTAATAATTTTCTATTCATAGTCTTCCTGTGGCTTTGTGTGATGAATGTGTTAACATAACTTATTGTCATAAATTTTTTTCTCTGTTGCACTTTGATTGTGTTTTCCTTATGCTGTCTTTGTTAAAAAGCTTGCTGCTGTAAAATTGTCAGTTTTGGATCTCATATTTCCAATGCAAATATGTTTTTTATGCTACTTTGATGGCAGGAATGGGGGCATTTAAGTTCCATCAGCATTTATCAACTGTATACAAGAGCTTTACATTTTTGTCATGATTTGGACTGGGGCAGGTGCTTAATCAATGCATTGTCTTTCAAATGACAGCCAGCGGATGTGTTTAATTTTGAGGGAACTGTGTACAGCCATCACATGTCTCCTGTTGCTACCAAGCATTGCTTAATTGCAGGTTTGTATTCATTTTATGTTCCTCTTTGGGAGATAAAGATTATTCACTGCATCTTCAAGTTGTCTCTTCCCTCTCGTCCCCCATATCTCTTGGTAGCTTTCTAGGGAACACTTTTATATTCAACATAAAGATGTACATTCCCGGAAAACTCATTTCATATGAGTTCAATGGACTTTCAACACAACTCTGATCCCATGGCCAAAAGCAAGCCAAGCCAAGCCAAAAATCCTTTTTCCAGCTTGTGTAAAATTGCTTACAATATTTCCTCAAATTTGGAGCCAAGTATTGCATATCTCTACTGGAGTTTGCACAAATCATAAACTGAGATCACCTCCTTGGGCACTTTCTTTGTGCTGTTCTTGTAGCACTGAAAATGAGTGATATGGAAAACTTGTCTCATTGTGTATGCACACACTTCACCTCGAATTTTCTGGCAGTTACTTTCAGATTTTTTCAAAACTCATTTGAAAAGGCCTTTGCTTTGCAATGTGTACGAATTATACTATTTGCAGAAATTTCTGGAGTAGAGGTGTCAGATAAAGTCAGCAGAGTTGACTGAATAGAATCTGTGGGGCAAAGTGCAGAAATCTGTTGAATTTTTACCCCATGTAGGATTCTTCAAACATCCCTAAGCAATTTATATTAGGCATAATTAACATGATTTGAATATATTTGTATTTAGATTCCTTTTAGCTTATTTGTTTTACTCATTGGTCAGTGCAACAGTTGTATTTAAAGTAGGTATATTAGGAGACTGCAGTTGAACATGTCTTCAAGGTATGATGCTATTGGAACTTTTTTAAATTTGGTAGTAGCTTCACTGAATACAGTAGGACTGAATTCTGAATGAACATGTGCATGATTGCATTGTTAAAATATTTCTTTGGCTACCGTGAATCGCAGGCATTCCTCATTGTTTTACAAATGAACGTGGCTTTGTAGCAAGCAGTGGGTAGGCATCAAGTAGCCTTCAAATTGGAGCACAGGGAGTATGCTGAGCCTCCCTTGGTTCCCTCTTCTACTACCCCAAGATTTGTCTGCTTCCCAAGTGCAATCTTAAAGGGCTTGTTAAATTTAAGCCATATAATTCAGAAAATACAATAATCCATAATAATAAATAAAAACTTCAGTGGTGTTGATGGTCTTAATTAAAATATGTATTTCATAAGAAACAGAAAATCAACAGAGCATCATTTACATTTTCAATTTTGGTTTTTATATTCAACAATCAATACTTCCAATTCAGTACTGCTAGAAAATCAAGAAAAATTTCTAGATCGGGGGTAGCTCAGATGAATAGGAGTCAAGACTTCATTACATGCTATTAATTTCAAATACTGTGTAATATGTAAATACACCCAGGTGACTTCTGTCTGCACAACCAAGTATTTCACTTCTCCTTGATTTAATTCTCTAAGAAACATCCTGAATGATGATATGAAGTGTAATTACTGGGGGAAATATTTTTATAGTTAAAAACTGAATGTAACTTTTCTGATGTACCTGTTGGAGGACCCCAAAGATATTAAATATAACAAAGCCAGAATTTATTCTGTGTGCTTTTTTTAAAAAGCTGTATTGTATACAGCACATATGTTTCTTTTCTTTAATGCACTGTGTGTCTTTTTCTGTTACAGTTGGTACCAAAAGCCCCAAAGTACAGCTTTGTGACTTGAAGTCTGGATCTTGTTCTCACATTCTGCAGGGTACTACATAGTCTGAAACATATATGTTAGACAATAACTACTTTGAGTAACTACACAGGGTAAAGAACAGCTCTGAACAATATATTCTTTGTAAGTAATAGGACAGATGTGCTCAGTGCCAGCTGTGAAAATAACAAAGTCAGAAAGACTTCTTGCATATATTATTTTGGCCTGTAGGTCTGAAGACTTGGCATTTACTTATGCTGATTTTTCTTGTATTTATGTTATTAAATTGTTCAGTGGCAAGTTTTCTAAGCTAATGGAGAAAACCAGTTATCAGAAATTCACCAGTAGTCTAAGTCTTAGGACTAGGCTATTCTTATTTGAAAGCACTGGATTTAGTAGTACTAATGAAATTGTTTTATTCCTGACAAGAAATAATGAACAGGAGGGACATGAAAGCTTTAAAATGGATACTGTTAGATGTGCCACAAGTAATGATTATTACTTTTAGCATAAAGGTGATGAATATAGCTTCTGTTGTTTGAAACCATCAGTGCTTTTAATTGAAAGAGCAAAGAGTGTAAGCCTACACACCAGCAGCACTGTTAAAGCAGAAAAACAATGAGGGGACTATAAAATTAGGAATGTTTTACCAGACAACATAACAGGACAAATCTCTCAGAATGCAAATACGGGTTATTTGACTAGAGAAACATACAGGGAGAATATGTAATAAAGAGAATATTGCCTACAGGAAGCCCTTTGCAGGCCCTGCGCACTAACAATATTCAACTTATGTGGGGCTGGTTAGAGGTTCACTAACAAGTAATCCCCAACTCACCCACAGAGAGTTAACCACCCTTGTTCAAACAAATAAACCACCCCTGATCGTGACTGCTTATCTGTCAGTAGAAACTGGCAAGAATTCAGGCCTGTTCTACACAAACACACTAGAATTAGAAGCCTGAAATGGTTCATGGTACTCCTTGAGGCAACCAAGCAGGGAGTGCCATTTTGAATACTCTCCCAAGTAAACAAAGCAGACCTCCCTCTGATAACAAAAACCTAGCTTCAAAGTCTGTTCCTGGCTGTGTTTGTATTCCATGTTCAGAGCAGTGTTTGAAAAAACTGCACCTGCAGGCTGTAGTGCCATTGTCCATTCAAAAAGAGCTCTGCCACCTCATCTCCACTCTGCCACCTCATTCTGCTGTACCATGGGACTTTGTTCAGAGGTTCTCTAAAAACATACCTTCTCTAGGGACTGTAGGTCATTTGTAAAACTCTGTGTATGCAAATATCATCCCAGAGCAGAAGTTCATCTAAACTATAGATGTTGAGATACACTTTGATATTCACCAGGAAACTGTTATGAGCTCCTCTCTCTCCCACTACTTTCCTAACAGATTAAAATGAAGTCTTCGATGTAGTCTAACCACAGTATTTTATTATATTAAAGCTGAATAGCCAAGATACAAAGAGAGTAATGTAAGGATTGTTAGCAAGAAGCAGTCATTAACTTAATGGGCCTGCCAATTGCCAATTGAGTTATGTCCTTGCTAAAAGCTAATTCCCAACTGAATCCATCATTTCCTTTCCCCACCAAAAGGAGTTAACTCCACTTTCAGGAGGTTCCTTCTCTCGTGGGTTAGAGACTGGGGACACCAAGCCACACTTAATCCACTACCTATCTGGTATCAGACAGTTGGACTGATCAAGTTAAACTTCCCTCTTTGACCCTCTCTATTCTACAGTCTCCTTCCAAATGGTCGTCTGATTCTCACCAGCCGCTACTTGGTTTATCTCAAAGTTTGCTAGCTTGGTATTTCAGCTAAGCATTCCAACCCCACCTCTTCTTCCAGTTCAGATTCAGGCTCTAAGTACCCACCTTGGAATGCTGTACTTTGGGAAAAGTGAGCTAAGTCACTTTAGAAACTCTGTCTCAGACCAACTATAAGTATCAGCATAGTAGTACTCACTGCAAACCTTATATATGGTAGTGCTCTTAAATTCATATAATTGTGCAGTTGGAAGGGGCCTTGAAGGCCATTGGGTACAACCCTCTGCTCAGTGCAGTACTCAAGTCTCCCACCCAGATTCTAACCAGGCCTGACCCTGCCTAGCTTCCAAGATTAGGCAGGATCAGGCACTTCATGACCACAGACTCTTCTGCCCTATCACAGATGCTTTCCTTCAGCATATGAATTTATTTTGACATAAATTCTGCATGGTTCCTCTAGAAGTTCTGCAAGGAGCTCCTCCATGCTTTGCACAAGTCTTCCAGCCCACTATTGACATTCCTGGGATTGTGTAACTTTCAGCTTTACCAAAGTAATGTTCAGTGCCAGTGCCAATTCACCACTCAGTATCTTACATTCATTATCACATAAAGATACCTAAGCGTAAAGGAACACAAGAAGAACCATGCTGGATGAGACCTAGGGACCATCCAGCCCAGCATTCTGTTCACATAGTTACAAACAGTATCCTTCACGTGGGATAGGAACGTGACAGTCCCCTCCTGCCCAAGTTTCGCAGCAACCAGTGTACATAGGAACACTGCCTCCGATACCAGTATTGCCATGAAGCCTAGTAGCCGTTAATAACCTCCTCCATGCATGTGCCTGTATATTCTTGGTAGATTAACAAGGTATGTGTTAAATTTACATATGGAAAATTACTATATGGCACAGTCCTTATGCATGTAGGCTTATTGCCTGTACATTATTACATGCAGCACACAAGGCAGCTTACACAGTTCTCCATTCCATTTTTATCTTCACAACTCCTCTGCAAAGTAGGCTAGGATGAGAGTCTATGACTGGCCCAAAGTCACCCAGTAACTTAATGGCTAAGTGGACAGCAGAACCCAGATCTCCCAGGTCTTCAGTCCCATATCTAACCATCACACCAGCTCTCTTAAGTCTTATTTCAATAGACCAATTCTAAAAAATATAAGTTATTTAATTATTTAAATATTAATTCTTCAATATGGCTATCCTAAAGTTTACTTGGAGCAGATTATTCAGTATGGTGACTCTCTTTTGTGGAATGTTCTGGTTTTGGAGGTCATGTAAGCACCAATATTGTGTTGCTTTTGGCACCTGCTGAAGCCTCCTTAATTTCAAGAAGCTATCTACCATTAACCAGCTATAGTTTGTATTGACAGGATTTTAAAAATATATAACATGGTGTTTTGTTCTGTTTCTCTTTCACTGTTCAGTGCACCAGAAATTGTTTAGATACGGGGCAGTATTGTAAGTAATGAACTAGGAGATTCCTCACAGGGAAGGGTCATGCCAGAGTTGTCTGCATTTAAGCAAGCACTTGTATACTTCTGAGGATTCTTATTTCTTCATACCTTTAGGTCACAAACAGGAAATACTAGCAGTATCTTGGTCACCACGATATGAATACATTTTAGCAACTGCAAGGTAAAAAGAAAACAACAACATAGTGATGATTAGAATGGAAGCTGTCTGATTGGGGTTTCTGTCGTTCTGCATTTCTTTAGTAGCCTCTTACTCTTAAAAGGAAATATAGGGAACTTCTCCTTGCTTTTGCATTTGGTATGTTTTTCTGTTGGAATGTTAAATAGGGTAAATTTGCTTATTACATAGTTGTACAGGGCAAGAAAGGTAAAATAAATCAATGCTCAGGAAATTGAAAATTTGATAGACTAGCTCAGCCTAGTATATAAGCACTGGGCAATAAACTCCCATCATTTCCACCCTGTATGACATGTGCTGGAAGGGAATTGTGGGAGTTGAAGTCCAACATGCATATAACTGGATGGTTCCACATTGGGAAAGGCTGCTGTATACTGTAATGTCAGTGGTTTAAAGTATTATCATTGAATAAGGGCACAGTCCTCTGCATGTTTGACAGAAAACAGTTCTAGAACACCTAGGACTTTTTCTGTCTAAACATGCAAAGAATTATGCTGTAAATGTCTTTCAAAGCATAAGAATAGAATAAGTACTTTGTTCAAAATCAGCCTTGATTGTGAATATGCATGCTCAGAAAACAGAAAGGTGATAGCTGGACAATGTGCAAATCCTTTGATATCCTGTTAATATATTCCAACTGAGAGAAAAATCGGTTGCTTTCACTACTGAATTAACTTCTACCATTAAACACTATACATTGTTTAGATTTTTCCATTTAGACTGACCTCCATTGAACATGCACTCAGAATAGGTCAATGGGATGTAGAAAAATGAGAGAGAGTAAGAGGACTGCTGTGATTTTTCCCCCTTATACCGCAGATGATGAAATAATCTATTCACATTAGAGAAAAATACAATATCAGGATAGGGACAACCACTTGCACACACATTATCAAAGAAATATTTACCATATTCAAGTTAATAAGAAAAGTATAATCCAAAATGAGGATATTTTGGATTGTTCATATAACAGAGTGAGATTAAGTAGAGATGTATTAAAACCATGTTTTATCCACTGATCTATACAGTTCTTTTTTCCCCTTTTAGTGCTGACAGTAGAGTAAAATTGTGGGATGTGAGGAGAGCATCTGCTTGTGTACTTACTCTTGATCAGTACAGTGGTGAGAAGTCAAAAGCATCTTCTGAAACTGGTAAATCAATATACTCACACAACATATTTGGCATCATTACAGTAGGATTAATACTGTATATTTTCTTATCAAAAGATGATATTACTATAGTTTTGATTTTTACTGCTTCTACTATTACTTTTATCATTCATCCCAGAATAGATAACTTGGTCAGCACTTAAAATTATATGAAGAATTATATACTACCTTTTCAGATGGGTGGGCAGCCATAGCCATCAGCTTAATTTTATGCCGCTCCTCACCGAATTTCGATAGCTGTCTCCAAGTAATCAGGCAGATCTCTAGTAAGAGAAGGAGGAAGCCGTTCTAATATCCTGCATGTGCAATCCTTGGCTGGCCATTATGTGACTAGAATGCTGGACTAGGTGGATCATTGGTTTGATACAGCATGGCTCCTGTTAGGTTCTAGTGATTTGCTTCTCTCTCAGCAGTCCATTGGACAGGCATGGAGAGGGACTGAGAGAGAAAGAAAGGGAATGGCAGGAAGAGGAGGAGGAGCCCCATTCATTGTAGATGCTGGCCCATCCCAGTGCTGGCTTTGATTGTACCTTCCACAGGCCTATCAGATTACTCATGAGGGAAAGTTGCTCTTGGCAGAATACAAGTTCCTCACACATTTTAAAACTGAGCCTCTGTAATTATGAGAACTAAAAACTATGTGATTCTGAGAGCTACTTAAACATTTAATTTCAATGTGATAATTAAGGATGTATTTAACACTTTCCTGCTGAAACTTTTGGAACTTGAAAGGGATTAGCGCTGGCTGGATCACTACTTTTTATATACTCCTGTCCCTAAAGAAAGTTCAAATTATTAGAATCCTGATGTAAATCTATAACCTGTGACAAAACAATGAATCTATGGTGCATGTTTTTTCCAGGATTCAAATTGAACATCCTTATCTAGCTTGCTCACTTTGATTGGGAATGGCGTAGAAGTTTCTACCCTGTCATTCTACATTAAACATAGTAAATACAAATGAACTAGAGCAGTCTTCTTCAACATTTTCAGACTGTGGCCATATTCCCAAAGTGGGCAGTACCTCCACTCTGGGAGAGTGGAAAGATCCAGCAGAACAGTGAGGAAAAAATGGCGGGGGGGGGGGTTAGGAGACTATAGCTTACTAGTACAAAAGAAACGAAGAGAACAAAAAGGCAAACATTTGTAAAATAGGACTGCCAAGGAGCCTGCCCTGGCCCCACAACAGTCCGTATTGAATTTCATTCTGTTGCTTTCAGCCCAGCATTCTAGATTATCTAGATTGTCCTGGATCTTCTTTCTGTCTTCCAAGGTGTTCATTCTGCTTCCTTTTTTGTAAAGCTATTTAAACAGACAAAAAGATAATGGTGCAGTGTCCTCAGTGTGATCCAACTTAGTGCCATGTTTGGGATCCTGAGCCAATCATCAAGGTGGATTATTTTTTTTTAATTGGGTGGTTTAAATAATTATTTAAATCAGAAACGGGGAAAGGTGATTTAGATCACAGGTGTTTCATATTTTTTCCTAAACATGACCAAGTTTTCAGCTGATGGAAATAAAATACCTATGTTTGGAAGACTGCAAATATTTATCTTTGAAAAATGATAACTTTTGTTCTTAATTTACAGAGAAAGGCCTTTTAACTCCAGTTAGTGTGACTGATTCAGTTTAACAGTTAGTGCTAACATGCTTATATCTAAAATTTAATATATACTTTTATTTTATTTGAGATAAACTTAATATTTTCAGTTGTAAAAACATTTAAGCAATCTTATTTAGATGCAAATTATCCAAATTATGATTTTATGTTGTCTACCTTGGCAGCAACTAAAGATGAACATACTGGATCATTTCATGTGTTGCATGATTAATTTGTTCTCCTGAAGAATAATGCTCTGCCTGGCAATATTTATTTATTTATTTAAAACTTTTATATGCCATCACCACATGCCTCGGCATCTTGGGACAGCTCACAAATGTACAATTAAAAACAATAAAACAATACAAGTTCCATAAAATTATATAAAAAAAACCAAAAAGTGAAAAAGCGAAAATATGTGTTTGTTTTCATTATTACAATACTTGGATCATTTTTGAACTTTATGGATTAATCAGTTCATTAAATGGTGGAACACTCAGCCTCAGAAATAAACATTTCTTCGTAATGGAATATACTGTTTTGTAATTTGTTTCAAATGCTGCAGTTTTTCACAATGTAGGGGTGACACTTTTGCTATGTTGTGTTTTATATTTCCGTGGGTCAAATACTATAGAAACCAGAGTTGTCCATATTATCTTTGCAGTAAATACTGCACATAATGGAAGAGTGAATGGCTTGTGTTTTACAAATGATGGGCTTCATCTTCTGACACTTGGCACAGATGACCGGATGAGACTCTGGAACAGTTCCACTGGAGAGAACACACTGGTAAGGTGTTGTTTTATTTGCAGTGAGGAATTTGTGTATGTGTACATTATTTTTGTTTTACCCTGTGACTGATACAGGATAAACTTCTGAACTACTGATAAAATCTTAAATAATTATTACATGGTTATGTTTATGCTATTGGCCATCCTCCATCTAGTTTCTGCTGCATGACTTATTGAAATCAAATCTTTATTGCTTAAAGGCCATCATTCAATAATACAATGAAAAGGGAATATACCATTTCGTATATAATTGAGACTGTTTTTCCTTCCCCTCCCCTTCCAATTTTTCTCTTTTGATATAAGATTTACTAAAAATCATATGCATACTAAAAAGAAGTGCACAAACAGATAAAAATGTAAAATACCTGATAATTTTATTTTAATTTTTTTTATTTACTTGTGTATGTACCACTAATAACTGGATAGAGATGGAATAGCAATGACTACAGCAGTGACTTAACTGGAAGGCATTTTCTGTGACATGTTCTTGATGGTTTTGTTTTTTTGCTGCTCAACTGTCAGACTCAGTTCGCATTTAAAAAGATGGTGGGGAGCCTTTTAACATTTCCTCAAGCCCATAGAGCAGGGGTCCTCAAACTTTTTCTAAAGGGGGCCAGTTGACAGGTGCCAGTGGTGGGCACAGGCCATCAAGGCGGTGCTGGCAGGGGGGCGTGGGCCGGTGAGGGGGCGTGGCATGCACACACGTGAGGCGGGGATGGGGGGCGCAGAGCGAGGCACCAGCTTGCTCACGAGATCATTTTCTCCTATGGAGTCCAAAACAATCTCCCCGCGAGCAAGCTGCCGCCGGGCACCCACGGCAAGGTGCCAACTTGCTCATGAGAAGATAGTTTTCTCCAAGTTAGTCCAAAATGACCTCATGAGCAAGCCGCGCGCCCAGTGAGTGCAAAACCTGTGGGGCGGGCCAGTTAAATGGACATGGTGGGCTGAATCCGGCCCGCGGGCCTTAGTTTGAGGATCCCTGCCATAGAGGGTCAGGACAAAAGGGAAAAGATACTTCCTCATGGAGAACAAAGGGTGAAAACATAAGAAAGAAAAAGATTTTGCTAGAAGAGACTACTATTCATAAAAAGCAGTGCTTTCTCAGCACATAGTTCCTTGTACCTTTGTTTTCAATGGGTGACTCACCTTCTGCAAAATGGTGGGGGAAGGGATTTTCAGCCTTGGTTGGGACAATGTGCAGAAGTGTGTGTATTGCAGAGGGGGAGCAAATTGCAAATTCTCCAGTTCAAGGCTAGATGTTCCCCCTGTTGCACTGAGAGAAGTCAGAATTTTATTTTTATTTTTTTGTGCATGCAAAAAAATTACTAAAACATAGTATGCACACATGGTCAATCCCTCCAAGGTGCCATAGGGAATGCATAGGGATACCTCAACACTATTTTAAGGGGATGCAATTTTAAGACATAAGGAAACCTTGTTCACATTTTGGCAGATTATAGATTCTGATGGTCACTTTATAGTTCCATCTGGGCAATATACTGATAAATTAATTGCTCTGATTAATGAATATGGGCCTAATACTGATTCTCCAGTTATGTCCCAGTATTGTTTTGGCAGATTGCTTAATATTACTTACTGATTGTTGGGGTGGGTTTTAATGAGATCCAGTGTTTGGATAGAAGTATCCAAGTGACGAGGCTTGTACTTCAAGGCTATATGATTGAACTTGGTTTGATTGAGACTTTGCATCTGGTGGGAGAGACTATACTTTTGTATCGTAAGTGCACCAGAATTGCACTGGATTGGATTACAGTTTTGGTTCCCACTCATTGTTACATCAAATGAGTTTCTAAGGTTGATATGCCGATTTATTGATCTAAGATCATGCCCCGAGTTTGCCTGGAATTGTAGTTTTCAGATTTGCCATACGTCTGGGTCTTTGGAATCTTAATGTTGCTCGTTCTAATGAAGAAGTGTTTAAAACTCAGATTTCTGCTCAGCTATTTTGAGTATTTTGAAGATAACAAGGGCTTTGTTGATTCATATGCCACTGAGTTGGGAGACCAGTAAAGTAAAGTTTTTGTATGAGATTGCATTATTGTCTATGCTTCTCATAAAACAAAATTTAAAACATTTAATAAAGTCTTTTATAATGCAGTTCACCATTTCCCCAACTGTACAAATTTATCTGAAACTACAGAAACTTAACTATGAGTTGAAAAACATCTTTTCACAGCAGGTGGAATCTGCTTTAGT
The DNA here is from genome assembly GCF_004798865.1 of Varanus komodoensis. Taxonomy (NCBI): domain Eukaryota; kingdom Metazoa; phylum Chordata; class Lepidosauria; order Squamata; family Varanidae; genus Varanus; species Varanus komodoensis. Next base: position 6,851,182 of record NW_025336087.1, on the reverse strand, counting down.
GTAATTACAGCTAATATATTGGGTAAATTGTGAATGTCCCAGTGCAATTTTGGTGTATCAGCTTAGACAGCAGAAACATGGTAAAGTTAATTCAGCTATTAAATATGAGACTGTTAGGCTATCTATCTCCCACAGGTACAAATATACAATTTTAAAGTTTCATTCTGATATGTCTAGTATGGGTAGCAAAACATTAGAGCAAGATATGTCTGGGAGTTTTTTCCTCATGTTAAATTATTCCATGCATAAATTCCTCACAAGAACAGGCTCTTATGGCTTCTTTGGATATGGAGCATATTATGAAAGCACTTAATGGTATGAATACTGGATCCAAAGGTTTCTAGCATCTTGGTTCCAGAACTTTATAACTTTGATGCTTAGATTTTTTGAATCAAACTCCCTTTTTGTCTATGCTTATATTGATTTACAAACCTGGCACACTAACTAATTAAGGCTCATACTAACTATTGAACTAGTTTATTATTTAATGTAGATATTTAAATATTCATTACAGTGTTGGGCAATAAATTACAAGTTATTTCAACATTGGTTTGACCAGATTGTAAGATTTATCATACATAGAAAGGAAGCCAATAATCTTAGGTTAGTTGTTGCTTTGATAGAGCAGACTAGGCTGCTATTTTTTCTTTGGATGCTGAAAAAAACCTCTGAAAAAATTCATTAGAAATTATTTTTGCTACATTGAGTAACTTGTTTTTCTGATGAAATGTTATAGTCCGCCCCTGGAGTTAGAGTTATGACTGTCTTTTTTCAACTTTCTTTTTACTCTGGATTGCTACAAGACAGGGATGTCCACACTCTACATTGATATTTGATTTATGTTTGGTATCCCTGGCATGTGATACTAGACAAAGAGAAGTACTCACAATATTCTGCTTGCCTGCTTAGGTTTAAAATTGTTTGTTTTGCTTATTATATTCATATTTCACCTTTTTTTCCTTTTAAGGAACTCAAGGTATCACACATAATTCCTCCTCTCCATCTTTATCCTCACAACAACAGCCCTGTGAGGTAGGTTGGGCTGAGAGTCTGTATCTGGCCTAAAGTCACCCAATGGCTGAGGAAACACTTGAATCCAGATCATGAGTCCTAGATCCTTGGACTTAACCACTATACCATCCTGGCTCTCTAATTTTAAATTACATGCCCAACAGGCTAGGAAACATGAAAGTATACAAATCTACTATTAGATCAGATCCATCTGAGGCTATGAGTGTAAGATAACCTTATTCCTCTTTTGCTGCAAACAAGTGAGATTTCACTCTGGTACTGCTCATTGTTTGCATGGGATGACAGAATGAACCTATTAACCACTGGCTCTTATTTATGGAGATCATCACTTGCTGTTTATTTCCCAACTCCAGGCATCTATTCCAGCTCTGATTCAGTTGATTTCTAATATAGATGAATTTTCTGGGTATTCAGTTAACTGTTCAAGTCTGAATGAATGCTAGTTGAAGGCAGTATATTACATAGTTATTAACTAACTGGCAATTTCAATGCTTAGATTTCATTACTTACTTGGGAATACTTATCCCTCAGGTCATATCTCTAATGATTACATTGAACCTGAACTAATTAACGAATCAGATCTCATGGGATATAGACACAGGCATTGCTAAAGTTGAGTTTGCAAGGAACCCAAACTGGTTTACATCGTCCTTTTCCTCACAATAACCCTGAGAGGCAAGTTAGGCTGACAGTCAGTGACTGACCAAAAGTCACCTGTTGTCTTTGTTTAAACCTTTTGGATTGAGATGAAGGGAAATGGTTCCCTAATCCCCAGCAGCTGTATATGCCAAAGTGTGTGAAGCTCCACTTGAACTGGCCTCCTATAGCCATATTAGTTGTGCTTATTTATCTACATTTCTGGCTGGCATAATTGGCAAGGGTGTCCTGTCATACCCAAAATCAAAGCCAAAAAGAATAATCATTCAAGCAAGTATTAAATATCAAATATACTTAATGTATTTACCCTCTGCCATACTGCCATTGTTCCTTTGAAAATCTGTGTACACAGAATCATCCCATCCCTCTTAAGTGCTGAGTTTCAAAAATATTCAATCAATAGAAAAAGATTGTTGGGAGTGCAATAGAGGATGGAGGGGCAAACAGTAAAAATGCCCCTAAACATTTAATGCACTCTGCCAAAGCTGACTTAGTAACATAGCCAAAATGCTATCTGTAGCTGTAGAAGAAAAAAAAGCTATTTCCTGGAAGTAAAAGATTTCCGATCTGGTAGCATAAATGCAGTGAAAGCTTATTTGATTTTAAGAAGTTGGTTAACTTTCCCCCTCCACTGAACAGTTGACAATATAATATCATAGAATACTAGAGCTGGAAGGGACCATGAGCCCCATTAAGTCCAACCCCCCACTGTTGCACGACACCAAGTTACATAACCCCACTCTGATAGCTGTAAAGGTTCTTTTTGAATGTCTGTAGTGTGGGAAAGCCCACCACCTCTCTAGGCAGCTGGTTCCACTGTTGTATTGCTCTGAAAGTGAGGAAGCTTCTCCTGATGTTCAGGCTGAATCTGGGTTGTCGCAACTTGAATTGATTATTCAATGTCCTACACCAGGGATGGCGAACCATTTAGAGACCAAGTGCCCAAATTGCAACCCAAAACCCACTTCTTTATTGCAAAGTGCCAAAACTACAATAGAACCTGAAAACAAGTTTTAGTTTAGAAAAAACACCTCACAACCAATCCAAGCAAATATATACATATATCTCCTTGGCAGGGCACTGACCGGCCATGCGAAAGATCGGACGAGTCTCAGCTAATGAGTGACGGCTTGTGACGTTCTCGCCTAGCACCACTGCTCCTTTCAGACCATGCGCATGGCCCTTCTGTGTGCTGTTATCGGATGCACGGCTACTGGGGAGCACACTGAAAACAGGACAATTTGAAAAAGCCTACCTTGAGCAGCTTTTTCTGCACAGCTCTTTATTTCTACCCATTCTAAACACATTCCAGCCATCAGAATCATGCCTGGACACCTCATTTTTCTAACCCTAACCCTACCCTGGACCACAGCCTTTATCCTAATATATGGTTAAGTTCCATTGAAAATAATACAATTATGAAAAGCCCTTCTTTGAGCTGCTTTTTCTGCTCTGCTCAAAATTTCTGCCCGTTCTAAACACATTCCAACCACCAAAATCATGCCAGGACAGCACATTTTTCTAACCCTACCCCTACCCTGGAGCACAGCCTTAATGCTAATATATGGGTTACATAGAAACAGAACGAGTCAAAAGGGACCTCTCGGGCCATCTAGTCTGACCTCCGGCACCAGTCGGCTCTGCTCACGACATGCCCACCATGTGCATGTCCAGCCTATCTTTGAACAACCTCACTGATGGGGCCTCAATGACATCTCATGGAAGCCCATTCCACACCCTCGGGGTCCTGTCAGGAAGTGCTTTTTCGCTTCTAAATGGAATCTTAGTTCCCTGAGCTTTGCTCCGTTGGAGCGGGTCCTGCCCTTCTCTGCAGGGGAGAACAGGTCTCTACCCATCTCCATGTGACATCCCCTCACATACCTGTATGTCGCCAACATATCCCCTCTGAGTCTCCTCTTCTCCAGGCTGAAGAAACCCTCATCCTTTCTGCCCATTCGAAACATATTCCAACCATCACAATCATGCAAGAACAGCACGTTTTTCTAACCCTAACCCGACCCTGGTGCACACCCCTTACCCTAATATAGTGGTATAGTTTCATTCAAAATATTGCGATTTTGGAAAAGCCTTCATTGAGCAGCTTTTTCTGCTCAGCTCATCATTTCTGCCCATTGTAAACATTTCAACCATCAAAATCATGCCAGGACACCTCATTTTTTTCAACCCCAACCCTGCCCTGCTTCACATCCTAACAGTCATATTGGGGTAAATTTCCATTGAAAATTGAGCAATTTTGAAAAATTCTTCGCTGAGCAGCTTTTTCTGCACAGCTCATCATTTCTGCCCATTCGAAACACATTCCAGCCATCAAAATCATGCCACGATACCTTGTTTTTCTAACTCTAACCCTGTCTTGGTGCACACCACTAATCCTAATGTTGGTGTAATGTTAAATTGAGAAGAGTGCGGTTTTGAAAAAGCCTTCATTTTGCAGATTTTTTTGCATAGCTCAATATTTCTGCCCATTCTAAATGCATTCCAAGCATCAGAATTATGCCAGTATACCTCATTTTGCTAACCTTAAACCTACCCTGGTACACACCCCTAACCCTAATATAGGGATGAAGTTCCATTCTAAGGAACCCCTTGGGGGTTCTACTAATGTATTACTTGCAATCTAATATGAAAATATATAACTTGTAAAAGTGTATATGTATAAAGGCAGCATGGTCCTACAACAGCAAACATTGTTCTTGTCCTAATCCATTAATTCAGTTTCAATTGCATTTAGGGATAAGGAACATAGTTTTGCAACTTATAGAATTCTTCCCAGGGTCACACCTATTAAGTTGTGCTTTAAAAAAAATTAACACCCATCTGGCAATAGATATTCAAAATGATATTCTCAGCCAGTCTTGGAAAACAACTTGTTATACAGCTTGTACAAGCATGTCACTTGGAACTCTTCTTTCACTTTTTTTACAAGTATTTTCTGCACAACCCTTAAGAATTGGTGAACTGAAAGGAGGAATTTTAATATTGTATCTAAATAAAACTCGTTGCAGGGTCAATATTTGGTATCTCCAGGTACTAATGCTAGGAGAGTCCTCTGCCTTAAAATCTGCTCAGTCATACATTGCCAGTCAGTGTAGACCAGCCTTCTCAACTTGGTGTCCTTCACATGTATTGGACTACAACTCTCATCCATCTTGCTGGCAGGGAAAGATGAGAGTTGCAGTTCAACACACATAAAAACTACAAAGTTAGAGAAGGTTGGTATAAATCAGTACATAGTTAGATGGCTTTGGTATATTTCTGATTCAGTTTCATATGTTTCTTTGACGTTCAAACTCAAATATTTCATGGGGCAGTCGGATTTAGGGCCACAGCTCAGTGTGAAGTTCAGAGAGTCATCCCTTCATCTCCCATTTTTGTCCTCTGTTCACTGTAAACATTGCTATCTCTGGTCAAGCATCATATTTGGTGGATAGGACAGACCTCAGTTGTTAAAATACTTTGGCCTGCAAAATTAAGACCAAATTGAAGTGGTAGAACAGTTTTCATAAATATAGCTC
>NW_025336087.1:6781481-6845857 GCF_004798865.1 Varanus komodoensis | reverse complement strand
AAACATCTGGAGACACCAGTTTAGAAAAGAAAATTCTGAGGAGGATGAATGATCTGTACAATTTCTGGCTGCACCATTCCATCTTTGAATGTTTCCCTGCAGGTAGAAAATAAATGTAGTGGGCAAAGTAGCAGACTAGCATTTTATGTTAGTTTTTCACTTCGAGAGGATTTTCTGGACATCACTTTTCAAAATATGCGATTTGAAGAGATACAGTCCATTTTGCCACCAATAATAGATGTTTTTGTTTATAGTTGGATAATTTACAAAACTGTCCTTCATGGGTTTTCTCCTATTTTTATTTATTCCATCCTGTCCAGATATTCCTTTCTCAAAATACCTTTTACAGAGAATAAGTGGGGACTGGTTACAAAATTATCTCAAAGGCTTTCTTTGATTCAAGCTTTCTATATAGTGGTTAAAAAATTACTAAGCTTTCCAAGCTGTTGCACTTTCTCTTTGTACTACTGCTAGTTAAAAAAAAATTGTAGAAGACTTGTTGCATCTTATTCTCCCCTTGACAATCATACATTTCTGTTGTAAGTGGGTGTATACATTTAGCAAGAGATCTTGCTTTTCTGCTTGCTTTTATGAAAGCATGTATCACATTGTGCAGTTGTGAAATATCAAAATAAAATCTCTAAAGGCTTGTCACAGTAAATGTTTTGAAACCCTAATAAACAGATCAGCAGCTCTTATGTATGAAAACAATCTGCAACACAAAACAGGCTGTGTATAGCTATGAGACAAATTACTCACTGTTTCCCTAACACTCCCTCTTCTTCCTGCTGGGCCTCTTTGCTTTACTCAGACTTGGTGAGGAAATCTTTGGCAGCAAGAGGAAATAGTCCTGCTTTTGTTCTTGGGCATCTCCAAGCTTGCTAGCAGTGGTAATATCAGGTTTTCTCATTCTAGATAATTGCTATAATAGCAACTAAAGAGACTGGTGCCCCTTTAAATATGAACAGATTTACACTAACCTAGCCAGCCTTTTTGTTGCACACAGCAAAACTTTTCATGGTATTCTAGACTGTGTTTGAAATATTGACAAAGTTAATGGACCTTTGTCTGAAGTTTTATTATCTTGGTTTATTACTCAGGTGGATGTTTGCCTTGGTAGCAGTATCATATTACAGTATTTGGTCTCAAGGGCGAGGAGTCTTTCATTCTCTGTCAGCATCATTGTTCAGACAGGTGCCAGTTGCCCTGTGAATCGGATTGCCTTTCTCCAACTTCTTCTGGCTTTCAGACATATAGAAGGAAATTCTAGCTTTAAAAGTCTCTAGGAACTAATTTGAACTAGCAAAAACTCATGTAATTGAGCCAGTGGTCTCTCAAAAACATATTTGTTAATCATGTATCAGATATTAAAGTATAAAAGAAAACCAGTGAGGAACCATCTTTTTTCTCATTCAGTGTCCCTGGAAACAAGGCAATGTGGCCATATAGCATTGTTTCAATTGACCTGATTCTGGCCCCTTTTACCTACTCAGTGGAATGTTCACTTTTTTAAAATATCTTTTTTTCAAAATGTAATAATAAAAATAATGAGTAGTTGGTCCAAACCGCTTGTGAAGGCTGCCCCATCCACCTCACAAATCACTCCATACAATCTAATTTCTAGATAGATTTTGTTGGAGCTGAACTTTCTCCTCCGAACAATCACCAGCCATTTTTGCAAGGATTGTTTTCCTTGCAAAATGTCCTTTACTGCTTCCAAGTACAGATCACCCAGAGTGGATCTCTGAGCATGCACAGAGCAGTTTGTTGCACCCAATCTGGTGTTTACTTTCATAAACTCTCCTTATGAACATGCATGGGCCCCAGCCCTCTCTGCAGGCAAGCACACCTCCTCTCTGTACACTGCTCCTGCAACTGGGGCTCCCGTCTCTGGTGATGCCTTGCCATGGGGCTGACAGCAGAGGCCTGGCCTGCATCTGAGCAGCCCCTTCCACTAGCTGTACATTGTGAATGTTCCCAGAGACTGTCTGGCCCAACAAGGCAATCCAGCCTTGAGATAATCGCCTGTACCTGCTCCATCCCAGAATCTTGACCTAAGCTATCCTCCCCAATTCCACCTTACTCTAATTCACTTTCTGATTCCGAAGCATGCTCTGTGGTGTAGCCAGCAGTCCATGAGAACATTTACCCAAGGCCAGCATCCATCTCACAACAGATGCTGCCCTTCCATATCCTGTGAAATCACTGAACCTCCCACTGCAGGGAAGATACAATATCTTGACTTCCCTGTCCTCTGGTGCCAGCCACTCCAGCCTCCTCCCTTTCCTGTCTTCCAGGGTTTTAACATCACAATCTCAGCCTTAATTTTTTTTCTTCATTAGTCTTAATTATCATGTGCTTGTGCTTCTTTGCTCATAGAAGGCTGCAGATTAATTTAATGAGGTCATGCTCCAGGGTCCCTCCTGTGTTTGGCAGATATTTCCTCTGCCTTTCTAGCATGAGGGAAGTCAGCTATCACCTGGGAAGTCAGAATGAATCAGAAAAAAGTTGTCTCTATTTGCAATTCCACACTATACCACTGTGTGATTGTGTAATGGAATACATAGGAATATATAGAAAGGGAGAAAATGGAGTGAAAAAACCATGTGTAAAGGATAAGTTTTTCGGCGCCAGGCGAAGACCTTTTTATTCAAGCAGCATTTTAAATGTTAATATTATTGAATTTTTCTGGCCAGGGCGGCTTATTTTATATTGTATATTTGTAATTTATTTTAATGTATATATTTTAAAATGTTATTTAACTTATCTGTTGTAAGCCGCCCCGAGGCTTCGGTGAATGGGGCGGCATAAAAATGTTTTAATAAATAAAATAATAAAATAAATAAATAAGTTCCTATTTCCACCAAAAAAAAAAAAAAAGATGCCTTGGGAAATAAGCAGCTTAAATACCTCATTTAGAGAAGTCCTTGGGATTTACCCTTGATTCTTTGGGCATTTGCAGACTTCAGGGCTACCCTGAGTCTTCCAGTCCCTCTCTCTGAGTATTACAGTTTTAGTTATGTAAGCACGAGCACTGACAGATGCAGAATGGTATCAGTATATACAAGCAGGGCCCTGCAACAAAATGTTGCAGTGTATCTTAACATGCATATGTGTGCATGTATATTATTTAAGCTCTTATGACTGAAGAGGTTGAAAAACATGAGAGTATCGGAGACAGCAGTCCCTCCTCTAACTTGTGCCTTATTTTTTGTGCATCTTTTTCTTTTTTACTAGTTGGGCATTTAAAACTTGTAGTCAGTCTGTGGGCTAGTCAATGGAACATGAAGCTTCCCTAGGCAATTACTTAAGCCGGCTGGAAAGATGGTCGGGGTGGTGGCAGTTTTAAGTAGGGGTTTAATTAAGGGCTCATTTTGTGGTTTTGTATCTTTACAGGTAAATTATGGGAAGGTGTGCAATGAAAGTAGAAAAGGACTAAAATTCACTGTGTCTCGTGGCTGCAGTCCAGAGTTTGCATTTGTGCCATGTGGTAATACTGTTGCTATTTACACAATTTATTCAGGAGAACTCATATCTGTGCTTAGGGGGCATTATAATTCCGTTGACTGCTGTGTTTTTCAACCTGATTTCCAGGTAAGTGAAGTCTTTGGGGGATTTTTGACCACTTAAGCAAGTTGCTAGACAAGCTGACTTTAAAATAATGGACTGTTATTTGGGTGTGCTTAGTTTAAATAAGACTCCACAGGAAATATTTTTAAATTATGATATAAAGAGCAGTAAGGTTGCTAAATCCATAATGCTTAATTTAGAAATACCCTGACTTATTAAAAAAAAAAACTTTTCTTGGAGGTGTCTTGTCCCAACACCTTGATAGCTCAGTGTCAACTTAATCTTGTAGAAGACTGCTAAAATAGTATTCTGAACTTGTTTAATGGGGCAAAGCCACGACGTTCTGTCAGCTTGTTATGAAAAAAAAATCCTCAGTTTATTGTCCACATTGGCTAGGGATGTTGGGAATTGTAGTCCACATCTGTAAGGCACACGGTGGAGGAAGATTGGCTTAAACTATTGGTCATGTTACTGTTAGGTCTCAGGTTGTTATTGTTGACCTCACTTTGACACCAGTTTTAACAAGTACTTTGTATGGTTCCACTGGTAGATGATTTTATAATTATAGTGAGTTTACTGCTTGTTTTTATTGTCTTTATAAATGTTTTATATCCATTTTATATGTATTTTAGTATATGTAAATCTTTCTTTGTAAACTACTTATATTTTAATCCCAGGGAACATGTCAAAATATTTATGTAATAAGGTACAAAAGGTTTGACTCTATGGATTTGTTATAATGGTTGTGACATATCTAAAACGTCCAGCCTTACAAAATATTGCTGGATTGTTGAACAGCTGGCAGTCCCCCCAACCCTTCTTTTTGGGATCAATAATTACCTCATAAGGGTCATGGATGAAAGAAGCTGTATCTGCTGAAGAATAATTATGTAATTCCAGACTGTCCAATCAGTCGACTTTGTTGGGATGTAACTTTTTCCAAGTCACCCAAAAATGGATAATGGGAACTATTAATAATTAGGTACATGACTGAAATGGATATTTTATGGTAAAGATCACCTTCCTGTATCTTAAAATATCTATTCTGGTTCCTTTACATGGGAATAACTCCAAATCAGACCATTATTAAAGTCAAAACAGTTTCTACTGTACAGAATTAAGTAGGACATTGTTGACATTGATGATACAGTTCCAGAAATGGATTGGTACTTATGTTTTGGGGGCTTGATAAAGAAGCCTTCTCATTCATGAGCAGCCACCGGATAGGGAGCCATGGAATTCCTTTAGCAACAAGCTTGGTACGGGGTTCCAGGCACAAAACTCTCTGCCTCACTCTGAGTGGAGAAAGGGAAGCCAAGATATTGTGCATGTTGTAATAAATGGGCATGCGGAGTGAGTGATACATTTCCAGTTGTTGTTACAAATGAAAAGTATCACTAACAATAGAAAGGGCCTTTATATTTTGAAATGTTCTGCATGCTGACTAAGTTATTGAAGGAGGACAGATTGAAATAGCATTTACATTGCTTGATGAGCCGAAGGAATGAACTGACCCCAGCAGTTAATAAAAGGAGCCGCTAGGGAAATGATGCATGTGTCAACACCTTTGATGGGAAAGGAACTCTCAAGGACACAGTTGATGTCTGATTTCAAAACAGTTCCTATGGACTAGTTCAGAAGTGTCTATAGAATAAGGGTAGGAAACATCATTTGGCCTTGATTACTTCCGCATAGGCTAAACCAATAGGCTGGACAATGCCATGGCAGTGCCTGCCACCAAGCCCCCTTATTTGTCCTCACGTTCACCCCACCTGTTTTTTTCTCTGTGTGCAGAAAGAAGGAAGAAGAATATGCCTCTCTCTGCACAGAGGGAGAGATTCAGCCTCACTTGTTGGAGCAGGTAGTATAAACGCCAGCTGAGTGTGAGAGAATTCCTTGGTTATCTGCTGTCTCTACAGACAGAGGTATGGGAAGAAGAAGAGCATGCAGAGGTGTTCAGCCCTCCATGGGCCAGATTGAGCAAACTTCCCTTGTTTTACAAGATGTAATGACCGAGAATATACCAAGGCTCTCAATATCAAAACAGATAAGAATAACTCTTACAGCTTTCAGTTAGAAACTGAAACAATACAGGAGTACACCAAGGGTGCTTTCAGAGTGAAGTCTTCTAGCACCACTGATCAATTGACATTATGCAGCTATGTCATATTTCCTCCTTAATGGATTTACTGTGAAAAGAAAAAAGTTACAAATGGAAAAGGAGACGGTTTGAATGCCCCCTTCAGAATAAGGAAGGAAGGGTGATTCACAATGAAGGACTTGTCTAGAAGCATCCTAAAATCATTAAGGAGTAGGTTTGTACCACTTGACTATGGCAAAGGTTTCATTGTGCTTGATATTACATGGATGACAGCATCAGCATTTAAGGCAGAGTGAGCTCCATTGTGGACCAGTTTTAATTCTAAAGTTTCAGCAAAGCGTTCAATTGATATTTTTTTACTTATTTAAAACCAAGGATCATCACAAAAAAGGGAAAAGGAAGAATCAGTAAAGATTCAGATCAGATCATCCTGCCACTAATAAATCTGCCTATCAATAGTTCCATCTAATTTTGAAGGCAGCTACTACAAATAAACTTAGTATGTAACATCTTTGTAAGATCATCCAAAAGCATTTCACTTTCTCAGAATCTCACATTTCCAGACAAGAAAGCAAAATAATTTCCCTCTAGTGCCCTGTACACTGGGCTGTACAAGGAATCATGACAGATACTCTTCACCCATAAAAAGAAAGATATTGGTCCCATGGAACTTTGAAGAGTCTTCCTTCTGAATAGGCAGTAGGCATGGTTCAGAATGCAGCTTGGAAAAGGCCTTTTTAAAGAAAGAAGTGTAAATTCATATACATAATGTTTCAGAGTGTGATTTACTGTGGTGTGCCTATGCCATAACGAAAACAGGCATTTGCTACATTTTTCATAACCTGGTCAAACACCTTATCAATAAGATTAATTGCCAAGTGCTTCAAGTCACTTCTCTCTAATATCTGAAACAAAATGTTCTAATCCTTGGGCAGATCTTCACTCTGCTCTTTCTGACGTTCTAGGCCCAATTATTCCTGGAAGCATGGCTTTGGTAGTGCATCACTGGTCATATGCTTGTAGCACACAAACAGCTTCTTATGTATATAACTTTAATAAATAGCATACCAACTTTTAGCTTAAAACATTATAGCTAGAGTATACTGGGGCAAATCTCAAAATTTTGTTCAGCATCACTTCCAAAGAACTTAAATTAACTTTCTCATAACTCTGCTAGTACAAGATATGGGCAAATAACTTTTCCTGCAATAATTTTAATTTTCAGTGGCCTAAGTTTGATACGTTATTCCCGATGCTTGATGGATTTCACATCTGCCTCCTATAGTTAAGTGCCTCCCACTTCTGATTCAGACAATCATTCCAGGAGAAATACAATGGTTAATGGTGTTGGAAACTGCTGAAAGATCACAGCAGGTCTTAGAGGGGATAGTGGCATAGGTGGGTGGAGGGGTCATTCTTCTGGGGACATTCCACACTTAAATGAAGCAAGTGTCTAGATGGAAATCAGTTTACAGTCAAACAGGTACAGGTACTTAGATACAAGAAACCTACCAGACTCATTGGTCACATCAGTTGCGCAAAAATCTTCCTGAATTTCATTGCTTCGTAGATGGGACTTTAAAAGAAAAAGGAAGATTTTGGAAAGAAATAAGAATACTTTTCCTTCTTTTGCAATTGGACAACAAGGAGTAAACAGTGATTTCATGTTGGGGTTTTCTGGGGCATACATTATGTTTCCTGTATTTTCATAACTGATTAAAGAAATACTGAAGTATTCTTCTGGAAAAAGATAAATGTTTGACTTTATTTGCTAAGCTAAAATAGCTCAAATTTAAAAGTCTATTTTCAAAGACTCTTAAGTATCTTAGAAATTATTGTGACTTACTGTATAAAGTTCTGTGATCTCAAGTTGGTTTTCAGTGAAGAAATCAGATTGGATATTTTAAGGTACATGGAGGTTCTCCGTGTTGTCTCAAAGTGGTACCAGTTTCAGCCATGAACATTACCATGTAATTACTAGTCCCTGTTCTGCCTTTTTTGAAGGGCTCAAAAAGAAGGAAAGTCCCAATAGAGTCAGACAGATTGGACATTCTGGAACTATGTGCACTCTTCCCTAGAGATCATGCTTATTTCATCCATGTACATTATGATGTAATTATTGGCTTTGAAAGGGGATTGGGGAGAGTTGCCATCTACTAAATACCCCTGTAATTGCTCATAAGGCTAGCAATTTTAAGATATCATAATTTGTGTAAGATGTCCAGATAATCAAAATATTTTGACATGGGCACTTGGACTATTCATAGATCTCTCAGGGGATATATTAAACTATTAAATAAATACAAATAATAGATGAACAGAAGAAAATGTCATTTTCTTTCTTCCTTTCTTTTTAAACTTCCTTTGTTCTAATATTTTCTTTCTGTACTCTCTTTTACACTAACACACTAGAAACAAAATAGGTTAAAACAAGCAAGTGTGAACTTCAAACCCCATCAGTTAGTTAATAAAAGTATAGCTGATTGTCCTAGTAATTAAAACCATTCTAAGTTTCAACCTTAGTAAAATACGATTCTGAAGTAAGAAGAAAAAGAGAAAATAAATGAACTTAAATCAGTCATGGTTTTACAATAAATGCATTATAAGAAATCCCCTTCTTGGAAGTACACCTTATCATGGTGACACAATTTGAGAGTGTCAGACCAATGCCTCCAGAAGACCAAACTCTCTCATTAGTCTGGTGTCCTAGCTGTGTCACCCAAGGTGGAATGGTCAAAACTGAGGCACCAGGCTACAATGCAATGCAGCCACTTATCTTCAGGAGAAATGGTCACATCAGCTGATGAGAATGAATATGTCTAATGGCAATGGGGTCAGAGAAACTCCTAAAGGGCAGCCATTGGGCAGCAACAGTAGTTGAAAGCTACACTGGTGCAAGATCTTTCACAGGCAGCAGAAGTGACAACCTAATTCTCGTTAGTATTGCACAGAAGGAAGCAATGGTAAACCGTTAGAATTTTCTTCCCTTGAAAACCCTTTGATGAAACAATCCAAGATGAAACAAGATATAGTGCCAGAAGATGAGATTTCCTCCACCCCTGCACAGGTCAAAAAACTTCTGAGGAAGAAGTAGTTCACTAAAGGAGAACTACCATTAGTGCTGCTGTTAATGATGCAACTAGATCAACACCAAAAGGAAGTCTGGTGGCTGATATATACAAAAGCAGAAGGAGAGATGCATATCGTATAAAACTGACCATGGAATGTGAGAGGTATGAATCAAACTGGAAAGTGTAAAACAAGAAATAGACTGTCTTAATATCACAGTATTTGGTGTGAGTAAGCTAAAGTACACAGGAATGGAATATTTTCAGTCAAACAAGCATGAATTGTTTTACTCTGGAAGTGACAAACTCAAAAGAAATAGAATGGCCCTACTGTTTGAGGCAAGATGTAGCACAGGCAATAAGGCACTATGATGTGATGTCCAACCAAATCATATCAAACAGAACTCTCAGAAAACCTATCACCCAAACCATAATTCAAGCCTACATTCCAACAACAGATGCCAAAGTAGAAGAAATCAGAAACTCATATGTAAGCCTCCAAGAGGAAATTGATAACACCAAAGCATGTGAATAGATCACTGTTGACTGGAATGCAAAAGTAGGGAAGCAAAACCTCATATTGTGGAAGCATTTGGCCTAGGGGTCAGAAACAAAGCATGGAAACACACCGAATTCTGCAAAGGGAACAATTTGTTTATCTCAAATATGTACCACAAACAACTAATCAGATGACTGCACACATGGACATCACCCAATCGCCAATAGAGAAATCACACACACTATGCAATTGGAGGTAGGAAATGGCTGTATTCTTGCTGCCAAAACAACACAGGAGCAGATTGCAGTAGTGACAAGAACTATTAATATCAATGCACAGAAAAAGTGAAACAGATCACTAAGAGAACTATAGTGCCAAAATATAACTTCAATAACATTTTTGAGAAATTTTAGGTCCATATAAAGAACAGATTTACATTACTAAACTTGATTGACATCAGCCAGGCAAAGTAATGTCCAAGGTGTTGAAACAAATAATTTATCCTATCTGGATTCCAAAAAGAGGTAGTTGAGAGCATATCACAAATATATGTTGGATACTGGATTGAGAAGATTATCAGTCTATGTTTTATAGACTACAGCAAAGTCTTTGTGTGGATCATGAGAAGCTATGGATTGTCCTGAAAGAAATGGGTGTGTTTCAGCACTTGATTGTCCTAATACATAATCTGTATCATGCAAAAGAAGCTACAGTTAGTGAAGAATATGGAGAAACAGAATGGTGCCTATAGACAAAGTTGTCAAATGGGTGTGAATTTTTTGTCCCTGTCTGTTCAATCGGTACTCAGAACTTATCAGAAAGCAAGCAAACAAGCTTGCTCATTTGCTCGATTAGGATGAGAGGAAGGAATGAAAATCAGTAAAAGATACATCAGTAATTTAAGATATGCAGGTGATACCACATTATTGACAGAAAGCAACTGAAGCGTACATTTATTTCTAGTAATGCATTAAGCACATTCTATTGCATTGAGAAATTATAATCTTAATAACTTTTATATATTTATCTACAATTCATCCTTATATCCCTCTTTCAGTTCCATTTATTTTGGATTTATGTGGTTCTTGATTCTAACTGCTGATTCTGTCTGGTTTGATAGTGATTAAGAATACAATCCTGAATGCCCTTACTAGCAAGTAAGCCCCACTGGAACTGCCTTAGAGGAAACATGTTTTAAGATTTTGCTGTTAACCATGGTGAACTTGCTGAGGCAGCAAAGAGATATTTCATTATATTTAATTTCCTTACTCCAAATATTAAATTCTCCTTTCTATATTTGTCTCAAACTTTCCTCTAGCAGTATTCAGTAATTACTCTGTGCTTTGTGTATTTCTTAATGTCAGGAACTTTATAGCAGTGGCAGGGACAGCAATATCCTTACCTGGGTCCCATCTCTGAGGCAGCCAGAACCTGATGATACTTCTGATGAAAAGGTAAATAGCATTCCACTGGAGAGGGGCTAGTATTGGAGCTTCTGTGGACAAAGTTTATCTTGTGTTTATTACAGTAAAGGAAGAAATACTTGCACACATTAGTGATCAGTTTAACCATTGCGGAAGCTGATCAGTGAGGTTGCAGATGGTGGCTTCATTCAGTTGCACTTGGTCTCAGTGCTCACCTGTGTGCCATTTCAGTGCAGGAGGACCAGATGAATCTTAGAGCTCTATAAGACCATGGTATTTATACCTAACAGTGATCAACAAGTGATGTGGGCTCAGGTTTCAAGGTTATGTGGGCTGACTTATCTATAGGAAATCATGTGCATGCCTGATATGTCCATGGCTACTATTTCTTGCCTTTTTGGCAGTATTGATTAAACCCAATATCTGCACACCTTCTCCCTCCCTTCTTCCTTCAGCTTTTTGCTTGCCAGGAAAAATTAAAATATTTTGAGAATCAACTATAGAATAAAACACATGCAGAACTGAAAGCACTGTCTGAAAGTTGGCTGCTAATTTTTAGGTGCTAAACATTTAAATGGTTTTGTTTTAGCTGCCAGGGTGCACTACTTAAGCAAAGCAGTTGACACCTGGCAGGTTGGGTTTTACAGAAAGGCTTTGGCAAGTCCACACAAGCCATTCCCACCTGTCCTTGATCATGACCCTGAAGCAACAAAATGTATTAACTTTGCCAGTCATACCGCACCACCTTCCGTGCTCACAGCAAGAGACTTCCTGCGGCCCTTTCAGTGGCTGCTCCTAGACTCCAGAACTCCCTGCCAAGGATGACCTGGCTAGCTGCATCTCTGTTCTCCTTCCACTGCCAGGCAAAGATATTTTTATGCTGGCAGGTTTGGGGCATCTGCACTGATTTGGTGGTGGAGTAGCTGGTAATCTGCTATTTCTTACTGACATGTTTTTAATTAGATGAGCTTTAATCTTTTAAATATAACTTTGCCGTTTTATCTGTATTTATTGTTAATTCTCTTGCTACTATTTTTAGTAGCAAGGGGGCTTTCAGTTTATTATATAACAAGTAGAAATTGTTATAGACAACGTTAATCTCCTGACAGTGTGATTTTCCCTCTTCCTTTTTATTTGCTGTCTCAGAAGTTCTTAAATCCTGCATTTCAAGATACATGGAGCGGCAGTGAAGATGACGATGATGGGTGAATTCCCAGTGACCTGTCAACATAAAATTGACATTCATGCACTGTTTTCCAAAGAAAGCATATTTTGTCGTACTGACAAAGGGGACCAGACTAGAGCCAGGTGCTTATATTCTGAAGGGCAGCTTATGCAATTTCCCTCAGCAGTTATTTCCCTTTTTGTACTTATTCCTGTTTTAAAATAATGCCAGATTTTCCTTTCTATTTTGTCATAACCAAAGTATTATGTCTACAGCGTCAGTTAAAATGGAATGGAATACTTCCCTTCTCCTTCTTGTTTTTGTTTTTTTCATATAGGTTAAGACTAACAGCTTGAATAGGACTCAGAAATGTACATGCAGGCAATGCAAGCAGGCCAGAACTGGTATTATGTGTTCAGACCACAGTTATTAGTCCAGCTACCATATTTACACAAGCGGCACTTTCTAAACTCCATTCAAGGGCAGCCTTACATAGAAAGCCAGGTTATTCTTGTCCCGATGGGGACAAGGCTGAGCTGCCAGCTGAAACTGGTAGAAGACATTCCATGTCATTGAGGACACCTGCATCTCATGTGACAAAGATGGGTCAAGGAGCACAGCCCCCCCCCCCCGACTAAACCTACTCCTTCAAGAGGACTCCATCTCCCCATCTGAAACACTTTGAACACTCTGCATCAGGTCAGAGAGATCCCCTCCCAACAGTGTCTCAGTCTTGTCTAGCTTAAGCTTCAATTTCTTAACCTTCATCCAGTCCATTGGCATAGCCAGGTACTGGTTTTGCACATCCACTGCCTCACCTGCAGAAAAAGAAGAGGAGAAACAAAGCTGCATTTCATCAGCATACTGAGGACAGTGACTCCAACGTTCCAGAATCTTACACCAACGTGTGAGCCCTGTTTGTCATCTTTGAGGCCTGCCTGGCTGCTTCCTTCTGCTTTTTCTGTTGCCCATGGGAGATACCACCAGCAGTGGTAGAGCAGAGATAAAGAACAAACTGTTCTTGGCTGATTTCCAAGTTACTGATAGGTCTTTCAACCTGGAAACACCTTGTGTCTACAACACCACCAATTTATTATAGTTAGCGACCAGCTAGTTCTTCTTAAGCAATTTACAATAAATACCATAGGTTAAAATACTCCAAATATTTAAAAAAAACGATGCAAAATTGTTTAGAATCACCTGTTACAGTTTCTCATTAAAATTTTAAAACATTGCATCTGATATTTTTTGCAGCGCTTGCAGGCAGCTGCAAAAAACCTAGCACAGCAAGCTGTTAACTGGGCATTGGTGCTTCTAAGGAACATCCTAGCAACCTCTGCATCAGATCTCCCTCGCCCCCTTCTAACCAGATGAGAAATAAACTTGCCCCGTATTTCTTGATAAAATCAACAGTAAAAAAATAACATGTTCAATTGTTTCAACCTCTCTGGCACCACAAAGGCAAACCCTCTCTGCCATTGGCATCTTACAGTATTTCCTCTCAAGACTGCAGAGGGGAGTACTCGCCATCTCGCTAGAGAAGAGGCTCTTCGAAGAGTGGGAGATTCCAAAAACAATACATAAAGTGCTGTCGCAATGATGTATTTGGTATTTTCCAGTGCCAAAAAATCTGGTTCTCTCCTGATACCACATTGCCACTCAGTATCTAACACTCTCTGTTTGGTAATTGCTATTGCCTGATCCAGTCCCATTACTATAAGAATCTGTGGTGAGAGTCCTAGAGATGTAAGTTTTTGATGGACTATAGTTAGCCAGGATGATCAAAAACAGTCCTGAAGGATTAAAGAAGTTAGTCCCTGGGGGCAATAGTTTAATCTGAGCCAAAAGTTAATAGAGGTGAGGCTTACCCTAGCCTCTATTTTGATCAGACCAGAATCTCGTAAGTGCATACTAGCATTAGAGACACAGCTAGGCATACAAAAAATTGCCCATATAAATTTTGATTGAATTTTTTCTAATGGGGCAAACACATTATGCAAAACTTTTAGCTTAACTTGTTAGCCATGGACATATAATGTGAGCCCACAAAGGGAATCATAATTTTTCAATAGAGAAATAGACACATGGACAATCATAAAATAGGTTAACCTGCAGTTGCCAATTGAGGCCATGGGAAGGCTCTTTGTGCTGAAACTGGTTCCCTGTCTGGTTCCCTGTCTAGTTCCATCCCTTTTTCCTTATCAGCCTGGATTCCCCCCGCCCCTTTTAATTCAGTGCAAGAGGGAAATGCTTATATTATGCATAGGCTCTTTAATGAATTCTTGTGTATATCCAAAATATAAAAAGAATTTCTTAAAATTCTTATTTGTTGTCATTTGTATGTATGAAGAACTGTTTTCCTTTGTTTACTGGGAATCTCCTCTGTAACAGCAAAAGAATAAATAGATGGTGCAAAAAAGAAAAAAAGTGATCAATTGAAATTAGTTGTTTAAAATGCTGAAGCCTTATATTGCTCAGAACTGCAGTACTGGACAAGCTGTTTTGATGAGTCTGTGCTGTGTTAGATATTGTTTTATCTGTTACATTTTTAAATTTTAACTATTTTTAAAGGTTATGGTATTTTATTGTATTGTGGTCTTGTTTTAGGAACTGCTGTAAACTGTACAGAGAGCTTTGAATATTGGGCAGTAGAGAAATTAAATGAATAATTTGTAACAATTCACCAGCCTATAAAATGGGGTTATAGAAATTGAGTAGTCAGCTTTGAATGCCATGCAAAGTGACACAGCATTCCCTAGACAATGACAGAGAGTAACCGATACCAAACGCACTGATCTCTTGAAATATATTTTAAGATAACAGGGTTTCTCACCAAAAAAGGGAAATAATATAGGATGGGGTTTTTGCGGGGGAAGGGTTACTGTGAGTTTCAAAACCAATGTAAAAAACACTAATAAAATAAAATGAAGTGTTAAAGTTTTCTTGTATGAAATTTGAATCTATTATTATATATTTATTGTTTGTTCTTTGGATTTTTATCCCACCCCATTAGCCATAAGGCTCCCGCATTTAGTTGCCCTGTAGATTTTACATACAGCAAAACATATTACTATTCTTAGTGAGAGTTATGCCTAGACTTCTCCAAAGGCACCACAAATGTCCACATATTTATCAATTTTGGATTACACCTAAAGACCATCCATTTAAAACTTGAAAGCATCATCAAATCTTCAACCCATTGTGTTATCAAAAGTGCCCATTTGCCCTTCCAGAGCTCTAATGATTGTCTTTTAACTGTCAAAAGGGCATGGAGAACCTGTTTACAATGACCTTACATTAAGTCCAAAATGATGAGTAGATAATTAAAAAATACGTGCGTGTCTATAAATATTAAACAACTTTCCATCATAAAGTTTTATTATAATTATCACATCCTCCCCCAAAAAGCAGCCATTGTGCATTCCCAGAACATGTGGGTAACAGAAACATCAGCTTCATTACACCTACAAAAATTGATCAATTTAGATAAACCCATATAAAAGACTTTATGGTGTCCAGTATATGCAAAACATCAGTTTTTACTGAAACAACCTGGGATCCATTATCCCTTCTGAGATAGATGCCAATAAAGCAATGCATTGATTGGGCAAAAATACGATAGTCATTACATTCTTGCTTAAGACTCTGTGCCTTATTTATGCACCAATGATATTTATAAATAGGAACTGTGGGTCAGTACAACTGCAGCCTCATTCAATATGCTCAGTAACAAAGGAGTCTCTGAGGCTGTAAAGGCTGCAAGGCCAAACCTCGGTTCCATCAGGCATTTCAAGTGTATGTGTTGCCGTTTGACCACAGTGGACAAATCTTATTTAGCATACAAAGCAGAAAATAACAGAGTTACCATGAGACCTACAAGCTGAACCAAAGTAAAAATCAGCCTGGCTCTCCAGAGCAAGACTTTTCCCCACCACCCCTTTTCCACTCTACAGAAGACTTAAAGGCACAGTCCTTTTAATAGAGGTTAACAGGTTATTTTAACAGCATTAAAATTCTGTTTGAGATTTGGATGAAACATCTGCCCATTGATTCCTAACTGAAACATCTCCTTCCTTCCCTTTCAGAAAGATTCCACCCCTAGCGTGACTCTTGGGAATTAGAAGAGGGAATGCCAGAACACTTCATAATTAATCTGCTCAATCTGTTGTCTCTACACAAAGAACTCCCCCTCAATCTCCTCCCCACCCAGTTCTGATACGTCTCCTTCCTTTTCCAAGGCAGGCTGGTTCTCATGCTCCAAGTATCTTCACTTGGTAACCTTGATGCTGCAAAATCAACTGCTGCCCTTCCCTCCCCGCCCTCCGGCTTCCTCCTCAGAATCAGACAAAACCAAGGAGACTAACGTGTTGGAGCTGTGCCCCCCTTTACAATGCCCCCTTCAAGTCTGTCAAACAAGCTTTCTTGCCAATTGCTAAATCTGACTTTCCCCATAGACTTAATTTTGCATGCCCAACTAATAACATGTAATTAAAATGATACTGTGTGCCACACCTCTGCCATTACTGTAGGAGACTATTTGTTTTGATATTTCAAGAAGTGCATACATTCCATTTGGGGAGAAGATCCAAAGCTGACAATTCCAAATTTGACAAGGAAAAAGTTTGATATGAGTGAAAAGACCAATGTTGTTCATAGTGTCTAGGTAGTTCCAAGTCAAGAGAGGTATACCATCAGGTATTGGGATCCCAAGCAGTGTAAGTCTTTATAAGGTAAAACTAACACCTTGTGTCAGGCTTGGGAGCATATAGGTAGCTAAATCAAGTGGGTCAGAATTACCCTTTTCTATTCAAACCTTCTGTGTACAGTTATTAGTCTGGCTACCACATTTTGTACAAGCTGCAGTTATTGGTCTGACTACCACATTTTGTACTAGATTGTACTGAAACCAGGCTATCCTTGTCCAGATAAGAACACAGCTGGGCCTCAAGCTGAAGCTTGTCAAAAGCGCTCTGTGCCACTGAAACCACCTAATTCACAAGTAGCAGATACGACTCTAAGGAGATCCTCAAGCAATTAATCTTCTTGTTCAAGGGAAAGGCAAGTCATGCCTTACAGGTTAAAATCAACCCATCAAGGGAGCTACCTGCTAACAACACCTTAGTCTTGTCTGTATCGAGCTTTAGTTTGTTAGCCCTGTTCTGTATATTGTCATAGCCAATATTATGTAAAGTATCCATAGACTCACTTTATGAGGATAAAAAGTAGAGCTGTGTCATTAGCATGCTTTCCAAAACTCTAGATGATCCCACTCAGTGGCTTCATGTAGAAGGGGAACAAAACCAACCCCTGAAGAACCTAATACTGAAGAATCCCAGGGGCCAATTATTCTTAAAGCAGCACCCTGTGGAACCAGCCATTCAAATATAAGCTACAAAGAGATCCAGGAATATCAACGGGGTCAAACTCCTTCTGTCTCTTGCCCCGCCGAAGTCGTCATACAGGCTGAGCAAAGCTGTTTCTGTTCCAAAACCTGACCTGAACCCTGACTGAAATGAACCTATATAATAAGTCTCATCCAAGATGGCTAGAGCTGGTTGGATTGGAAGGCACTTGTCAGCTGCAAGAGAGAGCAAAGTACAAGTACGACTAGTGCTGCTGCTAATGACACAACTAGATCAGAGCTAAAAGGAAGTATAGTAGCTGACATGAAAAGAGGCAGAAGGAAGTAGAATAAAAGCAAACTGGAAAACATAAAGCAATAAATGGAACAGTTAAACATTGCAGTAGTTGAAGTGCATAGGCTAATGGGCTATGCATTATAGCCAGAGTCCAACCCTATCAGGCCAATAGGAATTGTTGAAAAACCTATCACCATAATCTTAATTCAAGCCTATGATCCAACAATAGATGCCAGAAAAGAAGAAATCAAAACCTTATATGTAAGCACTCGAGGAAATAGATAACATACCAAAACAAGAGAATAATCTCTGTTAACTGGAATGCAAAGGTAAACAATATAAAACTTCATGTTGTCAGACCTATCAGAAACTAGGAAGGAGAATAACTCAGAGAATTCCATGAAGGCAACAATCTGCTTGTCACAAATACCTACTTCAGGCAATCCATTAGATGACTGTATACATAGACATCACCAGGTGACAATATAAAAATTAACAGACCTAACTGGAAATAAGAGATGGAGAAGATGTATTCTTACTGCCAGATTAACACCAGGAGCAGATTGCAGTAGCAAAGGTTCCTTTTCTGAAGTCAAATGTGACTGTGTTGGCCTTCTCTGGGATGTTTTCATTTGAATAGATATTTACTTCAGTAGCACTGTGGTCAGTTTCCAGCTGGTTCAATGGCATTTATGTCTCATTTTAGGTCCTATGCAACACCCTGACCCCAAGATTAAATTGCCTTCCTTCTGATTGGTTTCATGTCCAGCTGAACAGTCTGTTGGGACATTGAGAAACTGAACCTCTTTGTCAGAACTGGAACATGAGTTTATTCAATCGATGTAGGGGCAAAGTCACCCATGTTTTGCAACAGCTCCTTCTCTGAAGGCCTCCTTGATTTCACTCTCTGTTTCAAGATCATCTTGAGCATTCCGGTCTGGGGGGGCAGGCAGGGTGAGAGCATAGTCCTAGGAATCTGGAACTAGGTATTCTCCTGTGCAGTGCTCCCCTGGAAAAGACTGTCCCTTTTCCAGTCTGCTGGACATTATGAACTCTTGATGTTCAAAGCAACTCCTCCTGCGCTGGACCCTTTCCAGGTTTAGGTTTTGTGAAACCTTCTCTCTACACTCCTATCTCATCCATGCATTGGCTCTGCTCAGCTTTGCCTACCTAGCTGGCTCAGCATATGGAAGAGTAGCTTTTCGGAGATAACCACACTGAAATCCTGGACTTCGGACTTCAGGCTAGCAACTAAACTGAGCTTCAGGGGCTTCATGGCTACATTTCCCCATATAATTGGTACTGATGCTGTTCAATCATATGAGTAGTAAATTGCACTACTTACAAGGCTACCTACGCGGTGTGTGATATCTGCACACCTGGCACCAGGCATGCAATTTACCAGGACACACCCATCATAAGCCCAGCTGTGTGTCTAATGATAAAATCTGCCATTTCCCACAAGGCCCTCCCCCCACTGGAGGAATGTTAACAGAACAGGATATTTGTTCATCTTCCAAGGATGCATCTTTTGTAAAGGATTATCCCTCTTTTCCTCAGAATCATGCCATTCCTGCCTCAATTCCCCATTCTCCCAGGGATATGGACATAACTGCTTGATTTCTGAAGATCTCATCTACCAACCTCTCTGCCTCTCTTAGTTTCTCCATGACAGCGACCTTTGCTTCACAGGAGCAAGCTTGTTCCTTGAGATTCCCAAGCTCATTATACGAATATGACACATGTAAGGAAAAGCTTCCTGGGACCCTCTCACTAGGGAAGGAGTTAATGACTGGCTTGGACAAAGGGCTGTCCAGACTAGGTGGTGATTCCAGGAGAGCTAGGTGTCAAGGCCACTGGAGGGCCCGATAAGGCATGCAATGTGAAAACACAAGGTACCATAAATTACATTCAAGGACAAGGAATTTCACACTTCCTAAGACATCTGGAGATTCTGGGGCTATAGGGCAAATGCGTCTCACCTGGAATATGTCAGGAGATGTGGGATAAATAATGGGAGCTCAGACAGCTAGAGGTTCCATTTTTTGGAGAGGTTTCCTGTTGCTGCTGGAGGCTGCTGTGGTATTGCGTTGGAGAGAAGGCTATGTTAGGCATCGTCTTCTGTATTAGAAGTAGGAGCAGTTAGCTTTATGGCTTTGGGTCCAAGGTGGCCAAATGGCCCTGGGGAGCATGGATCATTTGTAATTCTGTATTGTGCTGCCCTCCAACTCCCCTTTCCCTCCCCTTCCTGGTTGTGTGTGTGTGCGTTGTAGTGTTTTAGACCCTCCATCCCTATTTAGGTTCTGAGCAAAGGTATCTGCTCAGGAAGCCGCTGGGAGGTGGGGACTCTGGGGCAGCTGAATGCTATGGTACACACACGCAACTTATTTCCAGCTGGATTTTCCTACTAAGATTTAGCTCCTGACCTTAGGCTTCTAATTAAAGTTTGTAAATCTTTACAAGTTTAATCAATCATCTACTGCTGAAATATCCTAGCTGAATGGCACCTTCTTTAATTTCATAATGGTAAACTTAACAGTGCAATCTTACGGAAATCTGACTAAATGAACTGAGATAAGTAAGATTTACTCCTATATAAGCCTAAATTATCAAAACAGATTTGTCTAGCAGATTAACTTTCTGCACAGTCTATTATTAGGTGGCTCAATCTTTATAGATCCCTTGAAGTTTCAGTTTACTAAAGGTATGTTCATGCCATACAATCAGTACAGAGATGCAATGGTGCATTTGTATGACGATACATATTTGTGAAAATAGTTTTCCATGCCTTTGCAAACATTTAGTCCAAGGCAAGCAATGTGCTTTTTTGTCACAGTGTCTTGGATCATTTTTAATTTTAATGAAAGGCTGACAATCTTCACATACTGACACCAGTCCTGATCTGGTGCTTGTGTTCTGCAATGTAATTGAATGCAGATAGCTTAGTATGGTAAAGCTTTCCACAGTGAGTGTTGAGACCTTGTCCTTTTCCCCTACATTCATGGTTGTTTCATGCTCCCAACATACAGTCCTCAACCAAGGAAGCCATGCAGCACTTCTGCTCAGCCCCAGGGAATTCTGGGAATAGTCTTCCTATTTTGTTCTAGATGCCTCTTCCCTAAAGATCTAAGATAAAAGCTTAGATACACTAATGTTAAGGTATATGAACCAATACACTGGGAATTCTTTGCCTTGCGGGGTTCTGGGAGAATTTGATCACATTCCCTCTTGAACCTTTTGGAGATGAGTAGGTGAGAGAGAAAAGAACCAATTATTAAGTCATAAACTCCTGGAATTTCTTTGTGGAAGCTCAACTGAAATAACCTCCACTTGTGAACAAGAGCATTACATGATTCTTGTTTTTACACGTTATGGAGTGTGCACTTTTACTACTTTTTCATCCCTAGAAAGGTTTTGCCACTGACAAGCATTAGGCCTGCCTAGGAGAAAACAAAAAACCTCTGCATATTATGAAAAAGGTAGATATCAGTGAAGCTACCTTGTGGATAATCTTGCACTGAAAATGCTAAAAGATAATGTCCAAGCATAAGCTAAGTAATCCACTTGCAAATATAATAATGGGTATGCAGATACAGTTTTATAAACTAGAAAGTCATTACAATTACACTTAAAAGCCCATTTTCTATTTTCGTCCATCTGCAGCTCCTGCTTCTGTCAGGGTAATAAGAGATGCAGAGTTCTTAATACTGAAATCCTGGAGCCTTCTTTGTAAAGAAATATTCAAGGTCTAATGCTGTCATTTTAAGACATGGTGCTACTCTGAAGTTTGTTTTAGTGAAACTCATTTGAATAATACATAGAAACACAGAAACACAGTGAGTCAGTGGGGGTCTCTTGGGCCATCTAGTCTGATCCCTGGCTCCAGCTGGTTCCGCTCATGACATGCCTCCCATGTGCATGTCCAGCCTATCCTTGAACACCCTCACCAATGGGGCTTCAACCACCTCTCGTGGAAGCCCATTCCACACCCTTTGGCCCCTAACTGTCAGGAAGTACTTCTGGCATCCACCCTAAATCTTGGTTCAGGGAGGGCACATGTATTCCACAAAATGACCTGGGTTTCTAAACAAAATAGAAGAGAAGTCATTTCTGCAGCATTCATTTCATTTGCATCAATAGTTTGCGGTTTGTTATCTGAATTTTAGCAGAGCCCCTGAAAAGACTGAGAAATGCAAATATTAATTCTGCTTTGAGGAAAAACATGGGTGTGTGCATATGGGTTGTTTTCTTCCTCATTTTATCACAAATGATGAAACAAACTTGGGAAACAGAATGTGGCCACATATGCTAGTGAGCTCTTCCAGAAGTCAAAGTAAGAGGGGGCCATCCTACAGTAGCAAGGCACAAGCTCTGCCTTAAAGGCAAAACAAGTGGTTTGCAAAAGGTTGGCAAGAATTTCACACTCTCAGTTATTCTTCACACTCTCAATTATTCTATGACAACGGAAGCAAATAACTCCTTTCCGCGTTTAATTAACTGTTGGAGTAACCTAGAATGGAGTTCAGTGAGAAAGGAATGTTTGTCCCATCCAGTTCTGCTACTCAAAATTCTTTAATTCTAAGGGCTTATCATTTGGAATGGGGAGATGACCTGGGCTGTGGACACGATCGCTCCTAAGCGTCCTCTCCCACCGGGCAGAGCCCGCTCTTCCCCTTGGTACACTCCTGAATTGAGGGCAATGAAGCAGGTTGGGAGACGGCTAGAGCGTAGGTGGAGGAAATCACGGGATGAGTCTGACCAAACAGACTTGAGAGCCCACTATCGGGTCTATGCTGTGGTGGTGAGGGCGGCGAAAAAGATTTTTTTCCTCTTCCATTGCCTCCTCACAATGCCGTCCAGCGGAGCTTTTTTGAGTGGTGCATGGCCTGGTTCGTCCAGGTCCGAAAGAAGACCTGGTTACACCCTCAAAGGCCCGCTGTGACGACTTTGCCAGGCATTTCAGGGAGAAAATCGCTCAGATGCGTCACGAGCTGGATTCCACTATTGATTCAGAGGTTTTTAGGGAGACACCAATGCTGCCGTCTGGTCCAGAATTATTGGATGAATTTCAGTTATTGCGGCCCGATGATGTGGACAAGGTGCTTGGACAAGTACATCCCACCACTTGCCTATTGGACCCTTGCCCGTCTTGGTTAATAAATAATTCCAAGCACAGGATTGGGATCTGGATCTTGGAAGTGGTTAACGCTTCTCTGAGGGAGTGTCGGGTGCCTGCCCCTTTAAAGGAGGTGGTAGTCCGACCGGTCCTGAAGAAGGCGTCACTGGATCCAGAGATGGCCACTAATTATAGACCAGTGGCCAACATCCCGTTTTTGGGCAAGGTGTTAGAGCGGGTGGTGGCGGGACAACTCCAAGCACTCTTGGATGAAACTGATTATCTGGACCCATTTCAGTCCAGCTTCAGACCCGGGTACGGTACTGAATCTGCCTGCTATGATATGCTAGGAAGGAGAAAGCTGACATACTGTAAGCTCTCCCAAACAAGAAAAACTCCTGAAGGTGGTACTCATACATGAGCCTTTATCTGGATTCCATTGCCCACTAAGGACTGCCCAGCAGCAACCCTGCCATCTTTTTGCACCAGGTTAAGTTTGCCTTCTACGCATACTCCCAGGCTGTTTAATAGCATATGTTTGCTATCCTTTCTAACACATCTAGTACTTTTATTGAAATTGTTTTAGCTGTTCAACTTCCTTTAAATTTTGCATAATGAAATTTTGTGTGGCATTTTATCATTTGTATTTTGTAGCTTGTAATTTTATGAATTGTTGTGAACTACCCTCTACTGGCTATTGGGGAGTATATAACTGAAATGAAAAAAATATGTGAAACATGTTAGGAGTGCACACATGAGGGAAACTTTTCTTTAGTTGGCTTCTAGAAGATGCAATTCACTACTCTAGTTTCCTAGTCCCCTTTATGTTATACATCAGGCCCAAAGCAGTTGATAAGGCAAGTCTTTAGCAGAGGCAAACACGGGTTGTGTGAGAGTAAGAGAAAGTTATTCAGAGGTTCTTGAGATGTCAAAAAAAAAAAAAAAAAATGCAAGGAGCATCATTATAGTTTATCTAATTCATATCTTAATTTATGTATTGTGTGCTACCCTAAATAGGTAGGACTGAACATTTTAATAAATACTGAAACCAATCTGATAGGTACTCCTTGTACATGTACACTTAAAATCTGAAAAGGGTTCCTATATATTTTTCAGTCATTCAAAGCTGAAACTCCTGCACACTACCTAAGATAGCTCTTTACAATGTATCTATTGATGTGAGCCGCCCCGAGGCTTCGGCGAATGGGGCGGCATAAAAATGTTTTAATAAATAATAATAAATAAATCTATGGAGTGAAAAAATATGATTAGCCCTAGATAACCATAATATCTGTACTAACACGGGACAAATGTATTCTAGGGGACATATTTACATGCACA
This sequence comes from Varanus komodoensis, assembly GCF_004798865.1. NCBI lineage: Eukaryota > Metazoa > Chordata > Lepidosauria > Squamata > Varanidae > Varanus > Varanus komodoensis. Next base: position 6,821,934 of record NW_025336087.1, on the reverse strand, counting down.
TGTGCAGTAACCATGTGAGAAGCCCTTGAGATGAAGAAATCTTTTTTCCAAGAGGACTGAGCCCCAACAACTCATCTTTCTCTTTTCTTGCAGCAAAAGGATGTCAGGTGCTGGGTGTGCCTTGGTTTGCTCAACAGCTTGGTTTGCTCAACAGCTTGTAGTATGGAAAGCAACAGTGGTTGTTGCTTTCCATACTACAAATCTGAGCCACCTACAGATATCAGTCTGATTCCCATCTGGAACGGAGATATTAGGAAATGGCCAAAATACTCCTATAAGATGGCAGGAATAATCCAGGCATGCAGAAGCAAAATCAAATGGACTCCTGTGAAGCCTAAACCCCAGATAATTTGAGAGCTTCTTGTGAGGTGTGCTGCAAAATGATAAGAAATTGCATAGTTCTGCCTTAGACTAACCACGTTCAAACACTTATCTATCTCTTCCTGTAGAGTGTGTGTGTGAGAGAGAGGGGATTCATTTGGTTATAGTAAGGCAAAATAGATGGATTTCATACCCACTGGTTCTACTTTGCATTTATTGACATCTTGAGATCCATCAACAGAATCAATTACAGAAGAGACCACTCTTGGATTTAAAGGATTCTGAATCCAGAAGTGTGAGCACCAGAACTGAACAGCGTTCACAGTCCTTCCACACAAACTTCTACTCCTGTTTGTTCCAAGTCTTCTTCATTTCCTAATTTAGAATGGGTGGGGAGGGGGAGAAAATATGTTACTGTGGTCAGGTTGATTTTAAAACCCCTGGGAGTTCCCTTGACAATTTGTTTCAGTGCACCCAATAAATACCAGTGTACCTTCTGTCCATTCATAGAGTAAGGCATTTGATTGCTTCAAATTACATGCTTAAACACTGACTAGGAAACATGAAACTATACAAATCTACTACTTGATCAAATCTAACTGAGGCTATGAGAAAAAGATTATTCCTCTTTTGCTGCAAACAAGTGAGATTTCACTCTGCTGCTCTTTGGTGATTGCATAGGATGAGAGAATGAACCTGTTGAAATGAGAGCTTTTAGATTTGCACAGGAAACAAACAAGGAGCAATGAGTGTCACCCAGAAATGGAGAGGCATGAAGCACAATCTGGGACACCTAACCTTTTCCCCACACCTTCTAAGCAGGGCACTTAGAATGACAGAAGATGGGTTGACCCAGTTATTAGCTACACACAAGGCAGCAATGGCAGGGGTCAACTGTTGTAGGAAGTAACGGAAGCTGGGAGCTCTAGTTTGCCATTGCAACAGAAGAAAAGGCATGGAATGGGTAGAATGCAAGGAATCCTGGCCCACAAAGCTGCCATACCACTGAGATCAGCACTTTTCATCCTGGCAGTGAATGGACAAAATACTTCATAGCATGCTGGTCTGCAAATGAGAATGTGCCACATTTTATAGCCCTCAACCATCTGCCATCTGAGGTAGGTGACCTCACACTACAATATGGTGGGGCAAGTCCTATCAAAGTTCAATGTACAGTAACAGATGTGCATTTTTAGCCTTATCCAGGGATATTGTATTTCCTATTCTTGCAGTTGTATGCTACAGAGCCAAAAAGTCATTTTCATCCTCAGCATCCATTTAGCACTCTTAAGAGGCCCAGACAACATGCAATGTTAGCAGACCCACCTCTTTAAGCTGGGCTTGCCACCGTTGCTCCTACAGGGTGGTGAATGAGTGCAGGTAAAGCAGCGTGCTCTGTGTGTCTGTGTCTCTACACTGAATATCCTCCCACTGTTTTGTTTTTGTTTAGTGCTTCAAACATCCAGGCTCTCTTCTTATATCATACCTTAGGTAGGGGAAACAAAATTCTTGAGAGATGGACCACAGAGGGAATAGCGACAAACTCGGCAGGGATGTCTCTGTGGCCTGCCTTGTGCACTCCGTGGGTGCTTTGTATCATTCCCCTTCTGCTCTAGCTTGGTTTGGGGGTTGTATGCAAGCTGCCAGGGTGAATTGTATTTCATAAAGATCTGTTACGTTTGACACTAGGCCTGTCCTACATTTGAAGTCACAGGGCACGTTGGGCCTTGGTATTCAGAGCATTTATCATGGTAATATCATGGGTGAGGCACAGTCAAGGAAAAACACGGAGAAATAGCCCAGGAGACAAGAAGCCAAGAATGTAATGAGCAGGATGAAGCAACCAGCTTTAAATATCACTTGGTTGAGAGTCCTTTCGATCAAACATTTACTCCTGCTTTTTCCAAAACTGGCAATGTGGCACCTAATCACACCCACACCTGCTTCCGTAACGCCAGTGGCAACCCATGCAGTAGGTGTGTGTGCATTTGGAGGAAGATGGAAATCCTGCAACACCCTGTTCAAAGCATCCATGTGTGCCTTCTGTGGCACTGGGTGAGAAGGAAGGGTCTGTTGCTGCAGCATTTGTGCAAAATAGGGACCAACGTGAGTGCAGGGAAGCAGAAACTGTTAGTCACCAGCAGTGAGCTTCAAGAAAGATTGTGAGATTCCTTCAGGGAATGGAGGCATATGAATGGAATGCATGTGTGTTAGAGAAAGTGTGTGTTTGTGTGTAAGAGATAGAGAGTATCTCTACTATCTACATAATGCACACCTATGCAGGTCTACTCAGAAGTCAAATGCAAAGAGGCATTATAAAGGTGCAGAAAGATTTTTTAAAGCAATGGCCAACAGTGTGGATGGGCAAATCATGGCCCTCCAGATGCCTTTGGACAAGAACTCCCATCAGCCCTAGCTGGTATAGTCACTGATGTGGGATGATGGGCTTTTCAGTCCATCTGGAGTACCTCCTTTCCCCAGGACCTAGGGGGACATTTGGATTCTGCATCAGCAAGCATCATGCTGAAGGAAGAGAACAAGGAGGGTTCCATCCTGGACCAAGACCGAAGAGTCCTGCAAGAATATTTAGAAGATGCTGTCAGGATCCTGAGTAGAGCCCAGTGGGAAGTCAACCTTTTTCTGTGATCAGTCTCACTTAAGTAATTTTCTACTGTTCCTGGATCTGACTATCCCTTCAGGCTTTGGTTTCTTGCAAATTAAAGGGAAAGTCCTTTGGTTTAAAATCCAAGTCCAGAAGTGGGCAATGTGACCATCCAGGTGTTCTGCCAGACAACTTCACTCATTACTTATTCAGACTAGGGCTGAGGGAAGCTGTGACTCGCAATAGGTTTTGGCCCACAAGATGCCCAGCCCAGCCCAGCCCAGCCCAGCCCAGCCCAGCCCAGCGCTCTAACATGGTTTCATGTTTAAAAGTTATTTTATTATACAAGTTTGACAAAAGAAAGGCAAAACAGAAACTGTAACAACATAGATTTGAAGATTTCATTGCACACACATGCAATATATAAACATGAACACAGAAGTTTGTATGTATCTGGGTGAAACTACAGTTTGCAAAAAAAAAAAAAAAAAAAAAAAAAAACCAAACCAAAACAAAACAAAACAAAACCCTGTACACTTTGACAAAAGCAAACAGGATTTCCAAATAAATACCCAAGCTCAGGTGGTGTCAATACGCCACCTGTTCAAATGTTTAAAGTGCTATAAGGGCTCTATAGGAGGTGAAGTAGTTCATTGCTTTATAGGAGGGGAGCAGTTATCCTTTTAGCTGTCAGAAAAATGTGTTGAGTCCATTTGCATTGACTATATTTTAACTTCCAGGAAGCAGGTAGGTAAGCCCAGCAACAACAACAACAACAACAACAACAACAACAACAACAACAAAACATCTTTTTTCTTGGTGCCTTAGGTTATTTGGGGCGCTGATTCAGAAAACTGCATTGTCTAGACTGCATTGGCTCTAGTTTCTTAGCTATGGTCAACTTTATATAATTTTTTAGTCAGTTTTTGAAAAGATCTTGCTAATCAACTTGTTCTTCAGTTACCTAGTTTGTGGTTTTGTGTACAAGTTAGCAGATATAGTGTTTACATACTTAAATCTGTAATATTACATTGGAAACATTGGATTCTAAGGGTATTTTCTTAACTGTATTATATTTATGACTGTAGAGGAGGTGTGTGTATATTCCCACTCATATTGTTTCATTTTTTCAGCATGAGCACCATAGAGATTATGGCTGCTTCATGAAGGTGCTGCCTGAATCATCCCAATTGCATTTTTTCCCAGATAGCTATAATGGAAAAGCACAGCATTAACATTTACTCTGACGGAAGGTGGCAAAATGAGGAGATGCAACTAACAGCAGTATTAACATGTTTTGAAAGAAAGCATGTCAGACCCATTTGTGACATGTGAAAGGTGAACGATTACCGTTGGACCCTTATGCAGGATTGTCCTGGCAGATCCCACTTGGAAATCTTGCAAAAGAAGTTGCTTCTGTGTTGAATGATTGAAATGTTTGAATCATAAACCTGTGCTTTTGGTTTGAAATAAATAGATTTAGCATATTTCACTTTTCTTTTAATTTTTAATGTGTTTACTTCATGCTATAAAAGAGATTAAATAAACACTATATTAAAATATCATGATTTTTGACAGGCAATCAGAGTGAAGAGTGGTATATGGCAGTTATGCTGTACCTCAAAAACTAGAACTAAGAGGAAAATTGGTGCCATTTTAAAAAGCGCATATACACCAACACATATTAAGGAATGTTCCAATACAGCCATTATCCATATAATGACCGACTCCCCAAAAGGAACAACTACTGGCAAAACAATGAACATTTATTTTGTTTTTCTGTAGAATTTTTGAAGTGGCTTTCACCTTTATAGTCAACTCCTTTATCTGTGGCTGACAAATATTTAAAAAAAAATCAATGCTCTGTTTCATTATTTTTGGGGAAGTGGGGAGCCTCTCTGCCATAATAGTCATTGAAAGAGATGTGACTTCCTGTTAAAGAAAGTGAATTTGGATTTCCAAATCTTCTGTTGTATCATTAAGCTTAAGTATTGACTTATATGAAGTGTTAATTTCTTCTATTTAGATCAGATTTTCCACCTTACTCAATTTTGGAATCTGCTTGTCTTGTCACTCTCTCTAACTGGATGGCCCCCAAACCAGAATGCTCAGGGTAACCTTGGAATGAAGAATGAAATCAGAGGGTCCAGCAAATGGGAAAGTACTACAGTAGCAGGTGACTTCAATTGCCCCCACATTGACTGGTTAAATGCCTGTTCCACTTCTGACAAAGAAGTCCAATGCCCGAAAAGACTGTGCCTTTTAAACAGTTGGTCACTGAACCAAGCAGAGGCAAAGCAATCCTGGATTTAATCCTAAATAGAGTTACCTAGCATACCATGTAAATATTGTTGACAGTGGTGTTAATAGATTCAATAAGCAACTTAGTAGAAAATTGCTGTTTGCCATCATATTTTCTCAACCACATCAACAAACAGATAATCCTGGAGCAGGATTTATCAGAGGAGAAGGAGAGCCAGCACAGCAGGCCACACCCAGAGGCATCTCTTAAAAGCAACACGGTGACCTAGTTAGCCAGCTGTGCTGATTTACAGCCCACTATAAATTAGCACCGCTGGAGCCTGCTCTCTGTTGCCATTTCACCATGTCAGGCCAGTGCTTGTCCTAATCTTCCACACGGGACAGATTCCTTAACCTTCAGCTGTCCTCTAGACCACTCTCTCCTGCCTGACCTTGATGCTCGGGGCAGTGAATTCTACAGCCTGACCTCCAGCCTGCCCTGGTTTCTCCCTTTGATGACACTGCAGCCTGGACATAGCACTAGCTGTCATAGGAACAGGAAAATGAGGTTCTAAGTAGAGTAGGCAATTGCAACACTGGAAAGATAAGCCCACTGTAAGCTGCTCCATCTATCATGCAATGGTCTGAGGAGCTTACAGTGCTAGCAAAATCTTAAAGGGCAAATAGGGACATCACCTTCAAGGCATATGTCTTCAAATCTTTGGTCTGCTTTTGATGCACATATTTATAATTTCTAATAATCAGTTGGCAATTGACAATTGCTAGTAAACATTAAAGAGGTATGCCTGGTACCAACTTTTTTCTTTTCAGCATCAGGTGAAAACCTTATTTTCCAGGGATTTTAATAATTTTAATTTTACTATAGTATTTTATTACCTACTCCTGCTGTACCTATGTACCAAGCTCAATTATGGTTGCTGTGGGCTTGTTCTTACTGTGGCTCTTATTGGTTTTCCTATGCTAATGTTTTATTGCTAATTGCGTTTTTGATTTTGTTTATATGTTTTTTTGACTTCTGTTAACCACCCAGAGAGCCTTTTGGCTGTTGGGCAGTATAAAAATGAATGGAGAGTTGGATGAATAAATGAACAAACATTTCATGTGTGTGCCTTGTTACAGATGTGTACAATTTTATGAGTGGATATTAAAAAGGAGAAATGTTTGGTGTACTTAAATTGGAGTAATTACAGACCAGAGAGAAAAATCATCTGGTCCCAGGAGAGCATCCCAGAAAACATGGCAGTCTTTGGAGTCCCCACCACCAGCACTGCAGTTGTAGATGCTACTATGACCTCAGGAGGAGATGGCGTGTCCAGTGCCCCACTTCCACCCCTGCCTTCTTGCAGCTGCTGTGGAAAGAAAGTGGTGCCTGCGTCACAAGGTTGCAAATTGCAAATGTGGCCTCTGAGAGCTGTTAAAGGAAGGATGCCAGTTACTGAGTAGCAGGGAGAACAAGATATGAAGAATCCTTTGGTCTCTCCAGTCCCTGACTTACCTGACCAGCACACCCCTTCCCAAAGGACCATCTAAAGGTGACACCAAAGCAAAAACATATGAAGAGATGGAAATTGCCTCCTGCTTTGAGATAATGTTGCCAGTCATTGCTGCATTTCAAAACAGTCTAGGAAACTCAAAGCTATCCCAGAAGACTTGAGAGGAACAAGCCTCACTGAGACTACTCCTTTTTAGGTTTCCAAAGAGTGGGATAAAAGAAACAAGCAAACAAAATAAGAAAGTGCAGAGAAGTATCTCCTTATCAAGTACAACTTAAATCTCCCTCACATTATTTCACAACAAGCATGAGAAGGGAGTGGACAGAGACTTCAAAGCCACTGGGTTACGCCAGCCAGGAAAAAAGGCAGGGAAACAGCTTCCAATTCTGCAAAAAGGAACTTTTCAGCAACTTGATGAAGCAAAGCAAGGAGAAAAAAAGGAAGAAAGGTGGATAAGTGCTTCCAGAGTGAAGAAAAGAAACCACTTCATACAGCAAACACCAGGAGGAGAGTCAGAGTGGCAAACACTAAAACCTCCACAGCTATTCTGTAGTGCCTGGAAAGAAATGGGCAGAAAGACAGCTTCACGGCTACAAGAAAGGAGAGGAAAGTAGCAATGTGCAGACCATTTTTGCTGCAGAGCAAGTCCAGCAAAGAAATACCTCTGCACTAAGAAATTTGCATCTGCTCTCACACCTTTCCCTAAAGCTATGTAAATGCCCTACTAAATGTAAGCAATAGCAAACTCTGAGATTCAGCAGCTATGGCTGGCAATAGATGATCTCAGCCACAGGTGGCTGGGAGATCTCTCACAGGTGGCTGAGCGATGACAAGTTAATTAATAAAGTTTTCAAGCATCCTCCAGTTCACTAGTTGATCTGTTCCACCAGCAGCAAAGCAAGTAGTGAAGGGTCACATGACATGGGCTGACATATTACAACCTCACTATTATTCATCCCATGATTGGCAAGCTACATTCCTATGCAAAATGCTCTACCCTAAACCCAACTGTTTCCTGGTCTTGCTTGGCTTGAACTTAATGGGTTTGCTCTAACTACAGTCCTGGCTTACCTCTGGACTGATCTTAATCTTATTTTGAAAATACAGTCATTTTCTACACAGCTATGGCTAATAAGGAACAACCATTTGGAAGTCAGTTCCACAAACTAAAGGCAGAAAGTTCTAAGGAGCAAGGAAAGCAAAAGAGGTTTTTCCAGAAATACCTCTGTATACAATTAAAGAACAAGAATATGACTATACCCTTGTGGAAACTACCACTGAGAAGCTGTACGTGGTACTCCTACTACAAATGATACAAACTCTAAGAAAGAAGTTTCACCATTTGGAGCACACAGGAAAAAGAGGATTTCAAGGAAAGTGAGGGTACTGCTAAGACTGCAAAAGGAGATGGTATTGTGGCCAGCTTGAATTACAGTGACCCTGGTAATTGGCCTGACTATTGCTATGATAATTTGTGACAGCTTATCGTACAACATGGACCACAGCAGGTTGTATCATATGATTTTCCCAAAGCCTCACAAAACAGATGTTCTCCTATACACCACAAGAGGAGCCTAGCAAATAGTGAAGCAGTCAATGGCTGATATATTCCACCTCAAAAGATCTCTTTGTTTTTGCTGTGAGTTGTTCAGCAAAGAAATGGTGCATCAGCTCTATAAGAACCAGGTTCATAAGACTGGAATAACATTGGAGCAATTCTCTCTTTACATGAGAGGAATACTTTCCATTTAGAAAACTACCAGACCTGGAAAGAACTTGAACCAGCCCTGTATGTGAGTCTGATCTTTTCCTAACCTCTCCACCCCATTTCCTGTTATTATTCTATCCCACTTTATATCCTCTTGCAAGGAAGCCAAAGTGACCCATCAAGTCCCTCTTCTCTCAATTTTATTCTCACAACACTGTAAGGTAGGCTGAGAGACAGTGACTGGGCCGAAAGTCACCTAGAGTTTCATGGCTTGAGTGGAGTCTCAGTCCAACAGTCTAACTACTACACTACTCTAGCGCGCGCGCTCTCTCTCTCGCTCTTTAAATTTAAAACCAGTAGGCAGGGACTACGTTGTGTTTTTATTGCTAACATGTAAGCTGTCCAAGGAGCCCTTCTAGCTGAAGAGGGCAGAGGGAGGATAATGCTGATTATGTGTAAGACAATAGCAACGAAGTATTGGATGACAATGGTATTTACTTTTTAAGAGCTTGTATAGATGTAGATGTGAGAGCCGCTAGCATATCCAAAAAATGGAAATCACCCAAGGTTCCATGATATAAGAAAATCACACTTCCAGTTACACACATTTAATAAGTGAGATCATGTCTCAGATTTGCACATTATTTTATCTTGCAGAAGTGAAAGTGATACTTGCATCTATACTTACAGTATAACTCATAAAAGGCCTGCCTAGTGCCAACTTTAATATCTTTTTGGTGCCAAGTCAAGTTTATCCTCCACCAGGATGCATTTAATCAGGTATATTTATAATGCGGCTTGGTTAGCTGCATAAACAGGTCTTATGATTTAAGTTGTACAATCTATTGTAGCTTTTTAACATTTGGTTTAAATTTGGTTTTTAAATTTTGTATGGCCTTCTTTTTAGTATGCTTTATTGCTGTTGGTATTTATAGCATATTTTATGTGTTGCAAACTGCCAAGAAAGCATTGGCTATTGGACAGTGGGGTGAGGCGAGGCGGTTCCATACATACTTACATACATAGAAAGCATGTTATGTTGAGTTTTCCTTTCATTCATACAGTGGATTACACCATGTTACATGCCGTTCCTCCCATTGCTTTGAACAATTAAAAATTGCCAGAATTGCAAGTAATTTACAACTGATGATAGCCTTAGCTATAGAAATATGAAATGACATACCTAAGTACTATATATTTTATAATATAAACTTCTTTTATATTGTTATTTTATATCATTAATTTTATATTGTTATTTTTGTATTTTATTGTATTTTATTGTGTTGTAAGCCGCCCCGAGGCTTTGGCAAGGGGCGGCATAGAAATGTTTTAATAAAATAAATTATATATATATATATATAAAATTTCATTTCTACACTGCTCTATGAGTTGGTCACAACAATTCATAAAATTACAAACCATAAAATACAGATGATAAAACACGTGAAATTCCTATATACAAAATGTAAAACAATTTAAACAGCTAAAAACAATTTCTATAAAAATACCAGATGTGCTAAAAGAAAAACAGCAGACATAAACGCCCTGTCATATGCCATTAAATCTCAGGGACAAAAGGGCAGCCTTAAACTGGTTCCGAAAATATGCCAGCCTTGATGCTGGCAGGGGAGGTAGGAGGCTCAGTTCAAATCAGGGAGTTGCAGGCCCTTTCCCGTTGTCACCCCGCAAGCTCCCTTGTTGTCACCCAGACAGCCCAGAAAGATTCCATGGGGGATGGTATTAAAAGCCACAGAGGGATCCAGGAATATGAAGGGGATCACACTGCCCCGTCTCTTTCCCAGCATAGGCCATCCTACAGGCCATTTGCCACATCTCTCTATTTGACATGGCTGCTACTCGGAAGCTGCCATCTTGTGGCAGGGGCTATCCCAGGAGATAGACTCAGCTGGCTCAAGTTGTCACACAGTGAAAACAGCAACAAGAGTGGAAGTTTTGGGAATGCTGGTTTGTGATTTGCTTGACAGGTTCTTTGTTTACCCAGCATCTGCAAGACCCAGAGCCTTGAGAGTTGTTCAAGGCCTCAGTAACGATCTTGCAAGAAGCAAATTTTTCTCTAGTATTTACTGCTAGTTAAACAAAAGTGCCCATAGCACCTTCACCCATCCAATTTCATTTTGGTTGTCCTATTATAGCTTCTTAATCCTTAGAGACCAGACTTTAGCCAAGGGTGGGGTGGTTTTAAGCTGGGATCAGCTCTTTGGAAGTTTCCCTTCATTCAACAGACTTGTGAAAAACGAGCCAAGCCAGTTCTAAGTGTGAGTACCAAAGCATCCAAAAAATCCAGGTTGCAGGGGACCATCAGAGTCGGATTTTATGGCACACTACTTTGGTTATTGAGCAAGTGTTCCAGATGGTCCCACACATACTTGAAAACAGCTATTTGGATTGTGAGAAATTGGACTAACGATATTAATTGCATCCAGTACTGTGTATTTGTTTCTGCACTCTGTAATAATTGCTTAGCCAGTATCTCACATGTGTGTGTGTACACAAGCATGCACACACACATCTCATACTGTGGTGAACAATGGTATCATAGTAAATGGTGAAGCACAGATGCTTACCATGACAGTCCCTGTGGCACAACTCCCAAGTAGGGTCCCAAAAGACACACAGCTGAGTCAATCTATATCAACAAATTCTAGTTGTTTCATCTGCACCAGGAACAGTATCTTTGCAAGCTAACAGATCTTAAAGGGCCATTTAAGATCAAGTTATGTCAAAACTCTGCTTTACAACAGTGGCAAATGGGCTATATTTATCTGCATCATTCTATTAGCACAAATGGAAATGTGGAAACCAGGTTTCAAACAATGCGACTAATGTTTCCACAAACTACAACCTGGTATGCAGCCTACTGTGCATGCATAATGCGCAGCTGATTGCCCAAACAGCCGCACAAGTGTAATGTGTAATTGATGTAAAGTGTGATGGTAGACCTCTGCTGATCCAACAGCTGCATCCTTACCTGGACGAGCACTGCCTAGCAACAGTGATACATGCTCTGGTAACTTCCTGGTTGGATTGCTGTAATGCACTTTACGTGGGGCTGCCCTTGAAAATGTTCTGGATACTTCAGTTGGTACAAAATAGAGCTGCCAGGATGCTGATGGGGACCAGTCATTATTCTCGTATAACACCAGTTCTCTATCAGCTACACTGGCTCCCAGCTGAAGTCTGGGCCCAATTCAAGGTGCTGGTGTTAACCTACAAAGCCCTAAATGGCTTGAGACCAGAATACCTGATAGACCACCTCCTTCCCTATATGCCCTCATGCTCCTTAAGATCAGCAAGGGAGGCCTTGCTCCGGGAACCCTCTTTGAAGGAGATACAGAGGGTGTCTACCCAGAGAAGGGCCTTCTCTGCAGTGGCACCCAGACTATGGAATGCGCTCCCCAGAGAGGTCCACCTAGCACCAACTTTATACTCTTTCTGGCACCAGGTAAAGACCTTTTAATTCAACCATCATTTTAATAATGAAGGTTTTTAGATGTTTTAAGATCTTTTTTCCACAGTCGCATTTTCTACTCTTTTTCTCCTTCCTTCTTCCCTTGTTTTATGAAGTGTTGTTTCATATTGATTTAATATCTATTGTTTTATCATTGTATTATTGTAATATTTTAAATCATTGTAAGCCATCCTGAGCCATTCATTGGGAAGGACAGGATATAAATTTTTGTTTAAATTAAAAATTAAATTAGGGCGACTCGAATTTGGGCAATGACACCGTTGGTTACTGTGCCATTGCTAGTGGAAAAAGCTATCCCTTCCTACAGCCACTCTTGAGAATTTCAGCGTAGCTCAGAGGGAACCAGGAATTCTGAATGAGGTGGTAGATAGAAACAATCAGAGCGAGTCAGAAGGGGCCTCCCAGGCAATCTAGTCTGACCCCTGGCTCTGTAATGACATGTCCACCATGTGCATCAGCATCTCTGCTAATCAAGAAGTGTTGGTACTACAACCCTGCAAGTCCAGGTTCCACTACACTGCCGTTCCCATTCAAGCCATTCCTATTCAAACCAATTGCCCGACTCGTTCAGGACACATTTTGGTAGAATAATACCAGCTGGAATAATCAGACTATATTCAAAAGGGCTGCTGAAAGTATAAAATACACCTCACAAGAATAATCTGTTGACAGCACAACTTCATGAGAGATGAAGAAATGCAGTCCTGTGACTTTGCTAGGCTTGGAGGAGGAAATCCAGGCTCTTCCCTTCTAAACGTGCAGCATTGCTGGGCTAAGAGAAGGGCCACTCTCTCAGCCTTGTCAACTGCACAGAGGTGTTGCAGGGGGAAGGCTCCACTGTTCTGGTAACATTACTGATTGACAGCATAGGAGACACAGGCTGCAACCCGAGGCGTTAAGCAATGGGACGGCATACAAAACAAACAAACCCTATGTATACTAGAATGATACCTCGGGATTTGCTTGCCAGTAAGCCTGCCTGCAATTGTGCTGAACGTATCCCAAGGTCAAAAGGACATGTTATATTCAACTTGCTTATTCAGAAATGGGCACCATTTATTATGGAAGCAAAGCAGCACTCTGTAGCCTCAGTTTGGACCAAGCCATTGTACTATTTTCCCACCAAAAGATCATCTCCTGGTAGCTGCTCCTTCTGCCCAAATGTGTTAGAGCAGGGGTCCTCAAACTGTTTCAACAGGGGGCCAGGTGAAAGGCAGTGGTGGCCGGCATGGGCCCATGAGGCGGGGGTGCCCGCAGGTGCGGACTGGGGAGGCGGTGGTGGCGGTGGTGGCGGGTGTGGGGAGTCCAAAACCTCTGACTCCTGCCGCAGTATCCTTTCTCCTTTTTAAATTTACATTTTATAGTCAGAGTGGCCAACCGAGCACATATTTACCGATTAAATTTATATCCCAGGGCAATGCATATGATCGCCTCTCTATTTTGTACTAATGAGAATCATGTGAGGTGGGATAGGCTAAGAATCCCTGAGCTTCACGACGGAGTGGGAACTAGAATCCAGGTCTCCGGAATCAGACATTATATCATACTGGCTCTCAAGCTGTTTTGTTGTTGTTGTTGTTGTTGTTGTTGTTGTTGTTAGTTGCAAAGTCATGTCCGACCGATCGCAACCCCATGGACAACATTCCTCCAGACCTTCCTGCCCTCCACCATCCCCCGGAGTCCACCTAAGCTCACACCAACTGCTGCAGTGACTCCATCTAGCCACCTCATTTTCTGCCGTCCCTTCTTCTTTTGCCATCTATTGTTCCCAGCATTAGGCTCTTCTCCAGGGAGTCCTTCCTTCTCATTAGGTGGCCTTTGTATTTGAGTTTCATCTTCAGTATCTGATCTTATAAAGAGCAGTCAGGGTTGATCTCCTCTAGGACTGACCAGTTTGATCGCCTTGCAGTCCAAGGAACTCGCAGGAGTCTCCTCCAGCACCACAACTCAAAGGCCTCAATCCTTCGGCGCTCAGCCTTCCTTATGGTCCAGCTTTCACAGCCATACATTGCAACTGGGAAAACAATAGCCTTGACTATACGCACTTTTGTTGGCAGGGTGATGTCTCTGCTTTTTAGAATGCTGTCTAGATTTGCCATAGCTTTCCTCCCCAGGAGCAAGTGTCTTTTAATTTCTTGGCTGCAGTCCCCGTCTGCAGTGATCTTGGAGCCCAGGAAAAAAAAATCTGTCACTACCTCCATTTCTTCCCCATCTATTTGCCAGGAAGTGAAAGGACCAGATGCCATGATCTTAGGTTTCTTAATGCTGAGTTTCAAGCCAACTGTTCTGCTCTCCTCCTTCACCCGCATCAAGAGGCTCTTTAGTTCCTCTTCACTTTCTGCCATTAGAGTGGTATCATCTGCATATCTGAGGCTGTTATTTCTCCCAGCAATCTCAATTCCAACTTGTGATTCATCTATTCCCACCTTTCTCATGATGTGCTTTGCATAGAAGTTAAACTGGCAGGGCGACAGTATACAGCCTTGCCAAACTCCTTTCTCAATTTTGAACAAACCAGTAGTTTCGTAACCAGTTCTCACTGTTGCTTCTTGAGAGCTAGTGTGGTGTAGTGGTTAAGAGCAGGAGACTGGGACTCAGACAATCTGGGTTCTAGTCCCCCTCAGTCATGGAGCCAACTGGGTGACTTAGGGCCAGTCACAGACTCTCAGCCCAACCTACCTCACAGGATTGTTGTGGGGATAAGATGGAGGAGATGTAAGCTGCCTTGAGCCCTTTGTAGGAAAAAGGCAGAATATAAATCGAAAAATAAAAATAAATAAATAAATAAATAAATAAATATAGGTTTCTCAAGAAACAAATAAGATGGTCTGGGTACTCCCATCTCTTTAAGAACTTGCCACAGTTTGTGATCCACATAATCAAAGGCTTTAGCATAGTCAATGAAACAGATTTTTTTCTGGAACTCTATGATCCAGTGTATGTTGGCAATTTGATCTCTAGTGCCTCTGCCTCTTTGAAATCCTGCCTGTACTTCTGGCAGTTCTCGGTCCACATACTGCTGGAGCCTAGCTTGTAGGATTTTGAGCGTAACGTTGCTAACATGTGAAATGAGTGCAATTGAACATTCTTTGGCATTGCCCTTCTTTGGGATCGGAATGTAAACTGACCTTTTCCAATCCTGTGGCCACTGTTGAGTTTTCCAAATTTGCTGGCGTATAGAATGTAGCACTTTTACTGCATTGTCTTTTAAGATTTTGAATAGCTCAGCTGGAATACTGTCACCTCCACTAGCTTTGTTGCTGCTCAGACTTCCTAAGGCCCATTTGACTTCACATTCCAGGATGTCTAGCTCGAGGTCAGTTACCAACCCATCATGGTTATCAAGGACGTTGAGCTCTTTCTTGTATAGTTCCTCTGTGTAATCTTGCCATCTCTTCTTAATCTCTTCTGCCTCTGTTAGGTCCCTTCCATTTTGGTCCTGTATCATGCCCATCTTTGCATGAAATGTTCCCTTCATATCTCCAATTTTCTTGAAGAGATCTCTAGTCCTCCCCAATCTATTGTTTTCTTCTATTTCTTTGCACTGTTCATTTAAGAAGGCATTCTTATCTCTTCTAGCTATTCTCTGGAATTCTGCATTCAATTGGGTGTATCTTTCCTCTTCTCCCTTGCCTTTTGCTTCCCTTCTTTCCTCAGCTATTTGTAAAGCTTCCTCAGACAGCCATTTTGCTTTCTTGCATTTCTTTTTCTTTGGAATGGTTTTAGCTGCTGCCTCTTGTACAATGTTGTGAACCTCCATCCATAGTTCTTCAGGCACTCTGTCTATCAGATCTAATTCCTTAAATCTATTTGTCACCTCTACAGTATATTCATCAGGGATATGATTTAGGTCATACCTGAGTGGCCTAGTGCTTTTCCCTACTTTCTTCAACTTTTAAGCCTAAATTTTGCAACCAGAAGCTCATGATCTGAGCCACAGTCGGCTCCTGGTCTAGTTTTTACTGACTATGTAGAGCTTCTCCATCTTTGGCTGTAGAGTACACAGTCAATCTGATTTCTGTGTTGACCGTCTGGTGATGTCCATGTGTAGAGTCGTCTCTTGGGTTGTTGGAAAAGAGTGTTTGCTATGACCATCGTATTCTCTTGACAAAATTCTACCAGCCTGTGCCCTGCTTCATTTTGTACTCCAAGGCCAAACTTCCCTGTTATTCCAGTTATCTTTTGGCTTCCTACTTTAGCATTCCAATCCCCCATGATGATAAGGACATCATTTTTGGAGTTAATTCTAGAAGGTGTTGTAGGCCTTCATAGAACTGGTCAACCTCAGCCTCTTCAACACCAGTGGTTGGGGCATAGACTTGGACTATTGTGATGTTGAATGGTTTGCCTTGGATTTGAACTGAGATCATTCTGTCATTCTGGAGATTGTATCCCAGTACTGCTTTTCCTACTCTTTTATTGACTATGAAGGCTACTCCATTTCTTCTGAGGGATTCTTGCCCGCAGTAGTATACCTGATGGTCATCTGAATTAAATTTACCCATTCATGTCCATTTTAGTTCACTGATTCCTAAGATGTCGATGTTCAGTCTTGTCATCTCTTGTTTGACCACATCCAGCTTGCCTTGATTCATGGATCTTACATTCCAGGTTCCTATGGAGTATAGATCTTTGCAGCATTGGACTCTCCTTTCACCACCAGATACATCAGCAACTGAGTGTCCTTTCGGCTTTGACCCAGTCACTTCATTCTTTCTGGCGCTACTAGTACTAGGCCTTCCCCAGTAGCATATTGGACACCTTCCGACCTGAGGGGCTCATCTTCCGGCGTAATATCTTTTTGCCTTTTGGTACTGTCCATGGGGTTTTCATGGCAAAGATACTGGAGTGGGTTGCCATTTCCTTCTCCAGTGGACACCATACTTGCCTTATACAAATTCGTGATGTGACCACACTTATAATGCACTGTGCAGTATGGCACACTGTACTGCACCTAAGAAAGAACATTACTGAGTTGGAAAAAGTATAGAGAAGGGTGCCTAAAATGATCAAGGGGTTGAAGCAAGTCCCCTATGAAGAATAGCTACAGCAACAGGGAATGCTGAGGTTAGAAAAAAGGCGAGCAAGGGAAGATATGATAGAGGTGTTTAAAATTATGGTGCAGAGGAAGTGGAGAGGAAGACATTTTTCTCTTGCTCACAGAATACTAAAACCGATTATGCTGAGTGGTGGGAGAGTCAGGAAAAAATAAGTGAAAACACTTCTTCATACAGCACATAGTTAAACTATGGCATTCATTTCTACAAGATGCAGGGATCTCTGGCTACCAGTTTGGATGGGTTTCAAAGGGACTGAAGAAGGCTATTAAAGCCTACTAGTCAAGATGGCTTTGTGGCATCTCCAGCATCAGAGACAGTGGGCCTATGCACAGCAATCACCAGAATGCAGAAACACTTGGCTGTGGGGCTGGCGGGAAGAAATGTTATTTGCGTACTTTCTAACAGAAAGAACACACATGGCCATATTAAAAAATAAATAAATAAAGAGATGCTAAGGTAAGATTCTGAAATCACCATCTCACTGCACTTCTTCTCTTGTCTGAAGAGAAGAATTATGTAGGTCGCCTTGAATTCCCTAAAGGAGAAAAGGCGGGATAAGAAAGAAAGAAATCTGGGCATCTGGAAAGCTTGCACATGTCCCCTCCCTCCTGCGTCGAAGGGTGTTATCCCGGCCAAGATCTTCTGCACCGAACAACTGCGCAGCGAAGAGCTCGGCCCAACTCTCGAGCGCGCTGCCTCAGTTTCCGCCGTGTAACCCCCGAAGCGGAGCCCCAGCGCGCCTCGGGACGAACTCCGCTCGGGCCCCCACCAGGCGGGGCGCGGCGCGGCGCAGACCAGCCACCTGTTGCGCCCGCCGCGGGCGGGGCGGAGGCCGCGGCGTCACGTGCGCGGCGGGGGGGGGGCGAAAGAAAGTGACTCACGGCTCCCGCGACCAATCTCAGGGGCGGATCCTGCGGGCGAGCGGCGGTCCCGAGGGCGGGCGCAGGGCTGGGCCACGCCACGCCACGCCACGCGGGGAGATAGCTGGAGCCGCTTCCTCCCGTGCGCACTCGCTCGCCCGCCCGCTGGCCAGCTGGCGGCTCCCCGGACGCAGGCGCAGGCACAGGCACAAGCGCAAGCGCTCCTTCGCTGGTTAGGGGTAAGTGGTGCGCCTGCCGCCGCCGCTTCTTCGCAGCCCGGGCTGCGCTTCGCTTACCTGTTGGGTGGGGGCCCCGTGGATCTGGCTTCAGGTTCTGTGCAGAAGGGCCGGGAGAAGATTTGCACCGTCAGGGTCGCTCTTTCCCTTCCCTGAAGAAGAAATCTGGGGATCTCGAAAGCTTGCACAGTTTTTCCCGTTATGTGTCTGCGTGGGGCTGGGAGTGGGGGAAGCAATGGCCCCAAATCTTCCTTGCACCTAGCCAGGTTTTCTGCCTAGAACCAAACTCGCCGCCCCGCCGTGCTTTTCGCCTCAATGGGACGAGGCTGGTGCGGATGCTTGGTGGATGCCCGAACCTTTCGGGGGTGCCTTTCAGCTTTGGGGGTCGTCTGTAGGTACGGAACAGGAGAAAACATCCCTCCTGGACGGAATTTGCAGAATAAGTAGTGGCGGGGGAGCCTCGGCAGGCGGTGCAGGCGCACGAGCAGGAGAGAGGCTTCCCTCGTCCTCAAGCTGTCGCAACCTGCTGCCCAGCGGATGGGTTGAACTTGCATCGTCTGCACTTGACGAAGCCAGCAGCGCGGGGTGGTTGGAGTTGTAGTCCAGACCATCCCGTGCACGCCAAGTTTAGCAAAGGCTGAGGTGCAAGCTCTCCTCCCCTCGCTCTGAGCCCACGCGCTGATTTATGACGCTTCTATCTCGCAGGGACCCCAAGGTGGCCCGCAGCATTCTCCTCTCCCTTCCACCCTCACAACAACCTGGCAGGTAGGTCAGAGTGAGAGTCGGTGACTGGCCCCACGTCTCTTCGTGGACTGACTCACTGGCCGAGTGCGGCCAGAAGTCGCATCTCCTGAGTTCCGTCGGGCCAGTCCTCTACGGTTAGGCTCCCCTGGCCGCCCTCGTAAGGCTCCCCGAGGCAATCCGAATGTGCAACTCTTAAAGAGAACTTTTTAGCGCGTGTAACGCACCGGCCCCCTGTGGACTTCTGCTCGGGTCAACCCGCTCTCCCTTCGCTTTATTCTCGATTTCATTTATTAAAAGGCGATGAGTGCGGGCAGGACACGGTTGGAGCTTAGCGGGATGGAAGAGGGGCGTCACGTTTGAAACCGCCTCCCTCCTCTGACCCTGCTGCGCGTGCCGTTTCCAAGTTGTGGGGGAGGCGGTTAGGGGGATCACCTGAGCCGCGGGCTCTCGGGCTGCTTGCGGTAGCCTTTGTTGAGCACATGGGAGCTGCCGTGATCGGATTACGCCGCTACGGCTCAAGGGCCAGTGGAAGGGATGCAGAGGTGTTCCCGACCTGACCTACAAAACGGAAGCCGCTTGGACGCTCATCCCGCCCGCCCGGGGATTGTTTGCCCAGCTGAGGAGGCCGGAGAGCAGAATCGGTGTGGTTTGTTTGCTGGTAGAGCCCTCCTAGCTTCCAAAGCCCTGGCTGAACTTGCGAATGGTAAGCTTGCCTTTCTCACTGCTCTCTCTCGTTTTATCCACAGGGGCTGCCTAATGGTGTTCACGGCCCCTGTGGATAAAACCACCATCTCTTTCTCCAGTGGCCCCAAAGAAGGTTGTGTGTGTGGTGTTTAAAAGAACGCCTCTGCCTATATGGCATCTTGGAGACAGCTGTTGCAATGTTCTGATAGGACTTGGAACCTGTAAGAACAAGTTAGCGTCAAGGATAGAAGCACAAGCGGAGGAGCTTGTGCTGCTTTCCTCATTGTGCAAGGTGTTGTTATCTGTGATACTATCTGCTGGGAATTGAGTGGTTTATCTTCCTCTACACCCCCAAAGGGAGTACTAATGTTTTCTGTGTATTTGCCTATTCAAACAGGCATAAGGTGACTGTTTGGGGGTGCATTTTAAAATTCTTGTTATTGCAAAGCTCTCAGTTTGTGATCTCGTCTCCCTCCCCTTCTCTTTGAGGACTGCTTAAGAAATTCACCTACCACCAAGGGTTAAACTTTTGCTCATTCATAAAACTTTACTGGATGTGATGAAAGGGGAGAGAGAACCTGTGATGCAAAACTGGCTGTAACTTCTTAACTACTTAATATTAACTGATGCAGCCTGGGAAGTTGAATCACTTGAAAGGAAGGCTCATTACTGATAGAGTCTTGAAAAAATTCCATTAGCATTTGTCACACTGCACTTTCTGATGGACATTTGACTAGCTCTGAACCAAGCCAGATGGTTGGAAGGTTCATTGCTCAAATCCAATTACTTTAACCACAACTGCTGTGTCCTGTTTGTCCCGCTTCTGGTGGGTGATCCCTCCCTTTCCTACATTAAAGAATGATGCCTGACATTTTCAAAGACCAACCTGAGTGTTTCTTAACTGGATCATTTAGTTCATAGAAACAGAGTGAGTCATAAGGGGTCTCTCAGGCCATCTAGTCTGACCCCCGGCTCCAGCCTGCCATGTTCATTTCTTGTAATCTTTCTCTGCCCCTTCTCAAGGGGTTGGGGATCCATTGTGAGTTTCTTGATACGTAAAAGCTAGGTTCAGATTCAGCCATGAAATTATTTGCCTGCCCTTGGGCAGGCCTCATTATCATGCCCTGTGAACTACGTAGGGATGGCAACCGCAGAAATTCATGTCATCCAGAGGCTGTCCGGATGTAGGATGATTTAATTATGCTGAATGACTCCCAGGGGAAGGGCTATCCAACAAACCACACTAGTAAGAGTGAGTTTGCCTCTAGGAACTGCAATTAGTTCAAGCTCTTTGAGTATAACTGTATTTTACTCAAATATTGTTTTGGGATACACTGAAAAATGAAATGTGTGAGGAAGCCCTAAGTATGGGGAAGAAATGGTCTGATGGGTTCTCTTAGCATGTGGACACCAGTGACTCCAGTTATATGAAATTCACTGATAGAGGAAAGGATTAGCATAATACTATTGTTGTGATTGTTCTTATTATTACATTATACTTCTATTGCTCTCATAGCTGAAACTCTGGGCAGTTCACAACATTAAAGTCACTCATCCAGATTTCAACCAGGCCCAGCACTGCTTAGCTTCCAAGATTAGGCAAGATGAGGCATTCAGGCTATACTGTGAGTGACATAAAGAAAAAGGCAGGATATAAATCTAAAAATAATGCATAGGCTTGAAAGATCATCTTAGCACTGGAAGTGATAAGTTTGGTGAGCTTATCACATCTTGTTGGCAGCTTTAGCTAGACATTGTCCCACTGACAAAATTTTTCTCTTCGATATGGCAGGCAGATATGCAACAGGCTTAGCTTGTGCTACAAGCAGATGTGTACAAACTTGTGCAATATCTCAAGCATGCATTCATTAAGGGACCGTTCACAATAGATGGCTGGCAGGAGGAAACCTGGGTGACATGCACTAACTTCCTCAAGAACTGGGAAATTCATTAAATACACATTTAAACATTTAAAATGCACATTCATTAATTGGGAAATTAACTTTATAGAGCATTTAGAAATTAAAGCAAGTGAAGCACCAAATGCATTGAAATGAAAGGGGAAATTAGCTCAGTTTTCTTGGTTAAATCAAGGGCTTTGGTGCTGAAAACAAGCCACAGATGTGTGTGGATTGTCTGGAAAGGGATAAGGAAAAGGGATAAGTTTAAGGAGGCTGGGGATAAGGAAATGTGGAGCCCCCAGCTTTAATAAGAAAGAAAAGGAACTGTTCAGGGTGACCTTATAAGGAGGGTTTTCTTTTCCAAAGGCTAGTGCGATTGAGTCCATTGTCAAAGGAGCTGAGGAGTTGCAGAAGTGGCAGCACACACTGAGTTTTGGTGCCTTGTGTGCAATCTCAGTCTCTTCTTCCAAATCTTTATTATTGATAGCTAGAATCTTATTTGGCCTCACTGATCACAGTTGACACGAAGAGAGATGGATGAGTTGCTCAAAGGAGGAGCATGGCTGCCTTTCCAGAGGACTAAGGGAAGGCTAATGTTACATAGTTGCGCAACTGAATACTGTCATAAATTAGACCAAATTGTGCTCCAAACCCTTGGAAAAGGACACCACAGTTTCTGTAAATTCTGAAAAATGGAAAAAAATAGGTGGCAAATAGTAGTCCCAGGCTAGAACAATAAATTTAGGGCAGCTCTTGAGTAATGTCATCCCATAGAAACATTTGTTCAAGATGTCTTCATGCAGGTTTTACTTGCAGAGTAACTTAATCAGTATGACTTATCAACCAACAATTACTTGAATGTATCTTTATTGTTAACTGCTTTTAGAGTTTGAAATCACTTATGTGTAAATAAATATTAAATAACTACATAGAAAGGTGATTTGGGAATGGGTAGTAACAATAGGAAATTTCCTATTTATATTCCCACTTATAACTAGACATCTAATCATGTTTGGGGGTGAAAAAAGGCATATATGATCACACTGGCATTTCCACCCTAAGTTTACTGAATATTTGCTGTTTAACTAGACAGGTTTTGCTAAATCTGATCTTGTATATGTGAACAGCCTGCTAATACTTGCCTAGCCTAACCATAGGCAGGCAGTTCTGGAGAAAGTGATC
The DNA here is from genome assembly GCF_004798865.1 of Varanus komodoensis. Classification (NCBI taxonomy): domain Eukaryota; kingdom Metazoa; phylum Chordata; class Lepidosauria; order Squamata; family Varanidae; genus Varanus; species Varanus komodoensis. Next base: position 6,799,391 of record NW_025336087.1, on the reverse strand, counting down.
CTATTGAGTGGGTCAGTTGGTAATCTGCTCTCGCACCTTGATAATTGCCCCCAGATAATCTGAGTATGTCTGGGCAATCTGGGCATACTTGGGAAAGTAAGACATGTTCTTGGATACCACCACAAATGGCTTCTGTGAGAGAAGCCCAGAAGACTGAGCACAAGGCAAAATGTTACATATGAATTCTGGTGCACTAAACAATTCTTCTGAACCCAAACTTTTCATCACCAGCAGAAACTTAATTCACTACAATCCCATCTGCTGGTAAGAAAATATAATTAAGGGGAGGGGGGGACTATTAGTAGCTACACACTATCAAGGAAGGAGTACTTGTTTCCTGTGAAATTGTTTTCCTGTCTAAGGTATTCCTTAGAGGCCACTGTTGTGGTAAATACCTTTAAGAGTTTCTGTTGTGTGATGGTGTCTGAAAGGGTTATTTGTCTGGGATATTTATACTGAATAATTTCTCTTCAACTATGAAAGAGCTTCTCAAACAGCTACACAAAGAAAATAGCTCTAGGCAAGTAAACTGCAGGTGTAAAACTGAGCAACTTTTATTCCTTTTTCTCTCTCCACCCTCTTGTTCCACAGACCTTGGAATAGTTTTCCTAGTAACCTACTAGTTGCTTTTTTGAAGTGCATTGTAGGTGAGGCTGCCCTGGAAGAACAGTCTGAATCTTCACTTACTGCAGGAAATGGTTGTCTTAATTTTGGGACTGGTCTGCTTCATCTGTAATATCCAAGCAGGAAATGCTTCATTGGCATCCTGTTCCCTCCCAGGGAGAGCTCATGGTGGTAGTACTTGGGTCACCTATCCTGAAATAGGTTGGGATTTAAATACAGCAAAAGCATCAGCTCTAATATCTGACTTGCCTCCCTCATATGAAGGCTCTTTCCCCTTCTCGTGGTTACCACAGGCAGCCATTCCAGGGTGCTGTATGGAGGGAGAAGAAAAGAAAGAGTAGGGTAGGGCCATTTCACCAACACATCTGCAGAATTCTCTCTTCCTTCTGTGGCATGCCAATTCAGGTCACAAACCTGTTTGGCACTGACTATCTTATTTAATCGATGCTTCCCATTTAGCCCTCTTTGCATTATTTATGCAACATGGATGTTCTCAGTACAGTACGTAATAGTGTTCATCTCCCTTTAGGCTCCACGATTACAGTCCCATCCCACAGGACTACACCAGGCAGCAGGATGATTTTCTTTAGACTCACAGTCAAGATAGATGAGCTGGCTTATAATATCAGATGACAAAATATTGAGAATCAATATGGCATGGTAGCTGAGAGTGCTTGACTATGACTTGGGAGAGTTCCCGCTTGGCCATTAAGCTCACTGGGTCACTTCAGGTCAGTCACTGACTCTCAGGCTAACCTACCTCACAGGGCTGTGAGGGAAAAATGGAAAGGAGAACCTTGGAAGCAGCTTTGGCTTTCTTGCCGGAGGAAAAAAGATGGGCAATTAAGGAATGCAATATATGCACTCAAATGATGCTAGCTCATTTAATTATAAATCCATGCCAAGATTGAATTAATAATAGCTTAGATATTTCCATATGTTATGAAAATATCAGCATTTATATTGCTTGCATCCTATCCTGACTTTATTCCACAAGGGTTGGTATATGCAGGTGTCTTTGAGGAGGTAAACTTCACATTTTAATGTGCTGTTCATCTCAAGCATGTGATGCCCAAGTTTTTTTCCCCCAACTTAACAAAAGCATCCTGTTGAAGCAAGATCTAAATCAGGACCAAAGTGGTTACAAGAAAGAGAAGAAGAAAAACACCCTTTTTATCTGCCATTTTCCCACTTATGGTGGGCTGGGGAATCCTGTGAATTGTAGGACTCTTTTCTGTCTAAACATGCATGGAATTGCGCCTGTTGCTGCCGGTAACCCTCCAATCATGGAGGATGGTGGGCACCCAATCAAGTATGTGCATCTTTTGCGCAACAGTGCACATCTTTTGACTTGGCTTATGAGATTCCTGGTATCTTGGCAGAGCCTCCCTTTCCCCTCTTTGTCTCCCCGGAGTGCCCATAGTGGCTCTGAAGTCCCGGCCTGCATGGAAGGAACTGTGCTGGCTATGAGGGTGAAGGGAAAGCGCTTTGGACAGAGTCTCAGCTCCAGCCTCGGAACGCATTCCCAGGGTTGAAGCTGGGACTCTGACCAATTCTGTAGCCATGCAGGCAGTTTTGCAAATTGTAGTCATAGGCTTGCACTGTTAGAGACGCTTTTGAGTCAGAAGCCCGCTTGGGCGGAAGTGCCATTGACAAAAGTCTTACTTTTGGTTAAACAGGACCAGTCTATTCATGCATGTGCAAGCAGTGTGAGGTATTCAAATGAGCTTTGAAGTTGCCTGTTCTTTAGCTTAGAACATGATAGATGCTGGCTAGTGGTCTGATGGTATTCCCTTGTAAAGGGTACATTCTTACGCACACATTTAGGAATCGGCCCTAATACACTCAGCAGCAGAGCCTAATCCTGAGTAAATATGCATATGGCTTGGGTACCCAAGCTAAGCAGGTCTGTGCTTTCCATTGCATAGAGGGAAGTTCGCTTGGAAATCTATCACTATTTACTTACAGCATTTGTATGCTGCTCTGTACCTAGCAAGATGCTGTAACAGTAAAACAAAAACAAAAAAAGCATTAAAACTAGGATAAGGAGGGTAGGTACTCGGAGGAGGGCTTTCTCTGCAGTGGCGCCCAATCTATGGAATGTGCTCCCCAGAGAGGTCCGCCTGGCGCTGTCGTTATTTGTTTTTTGGCGCCAGGCAAAGACCTTTTTATTTAAACGCCATTTTAATTGTTAATATTATTTGCTTATTTTATCTGGCCAGAGCGACTTATTTTATATTGTTAATTTATTTTAATTTTTATGTTGTGAGCCGCACCGAGGCTTCGGCGAATGGGGCAGCATAGAAATGTTTTAATAAATAAGATTGAATTTATGGCTAGTCAGCAAGAAAGGCTTCCTAGGCAAAGGTGCCAGACGTGACACAGTGTTGGAGCCTGCCTGACTTCCAGAGGCAGAGAATTCCACAGAAAGGGGCCCACCACGCTGAAGGCTCTTACTCCTGGAGTACTTTATAGGGTTATTGTGAGTGTAAGATGGAGAATAGGATCATGTAAGCCACCTTGGGGTCCTTGAAAGGGCTAAAAGTGTGGGATATAAGCTCAATAATAAATAAGGCAGCTTCATATGGATTGGGTGGAAGGCAGTAGTAGGAGAATTACAAGACATTAGTCCATTGCATTTATATCGAGCCTTTTCCCCTCTTACAAGGAGGCATCTTACAGGATTCTCCTTTGTATCACTACAGCCCTATGAAGTATGTTAGGCTGAGGATCCGTGAGGGCCCAAAGTGACCCAGTGAGCTTTGTAGCTGACTAGGGACTAGCTCTTAGACCTCCTGAGTCCCACTTCAACACCCTGAGCTATTACACCATAGTGGTTTTATAATAGCCCTTTCCAGCTCTTCTGTACATAATGATCCATTATACTATATGGCCATGCCACTGCTCTTTTGGGCTGTGTAGGGGAAGGGCAAATGCGAGGATAAGTTTAATTTTCATTTTCTCCATTCATACATGTTTCAGGGAGGGGATAGGGCATTCCCCCGTGTTGCTATTGCAAGCACCAGCACTTACCTGAGCCTGGTAACAAAGGCACTGCAGAGGCACTGCACTCCATGTGTGTTAATCCACTTTGATTCAGCAATTCCACTGGGAATTGCCCTGTGGCCTTCTCATATTAGTCAGTAGTCTGGAAAGATTGGCACCGTGGGGGCTTCCAAGTCACTAGAAGGATGTGATTTCCAGGCCTTGTCTTGATTGCATAATGGATTGCTTGCTTGTGTGAACCTGACACCAACTTGATTCACTTGTTTTCTTGTTAGAGAAAAGGTCACTGTCTAAACAAATAAAATTAATGCATGTTTTTGCTACACAGGCTCAGCAAAAAGAAAACGTGTGTAAGACACGTATGCTTTGCTATGAACACTGCTATGATTAAGAAGCTGCAGTTGGTAACATACTGTATGCAGATGTAGTCAAGTATATGTGCAGTTTCCATAGAATGGTATCCAGGTCTTTGATGTACATTTGTGTAATAAAAAAGGACATTGCTACTAGAGCACACCTTCTTGAGTGCTGTAAACCTTTGTTGCAAACTTGTGATGCTGCACAGGAATATTTCCAATGGTACAAAGTGGGAAAGCTGCTTTTTCCCTCTCCCTCCTTTTTTCACTGTCTCCCTTCTTCCTTCCCTCGCCTCCTTAAAACCAATGCTAAGTTTTTCTGCTGGCTTAAGTGTAACAACTGTTCAACAGTTTGTGCCTACAGCCATCTGTTGGGAATGCTCCAGGTCTAGACCTCCTGTACTGCATGTGGAATTGGATTTGCTGGCCTACCAGCCCTGCTCTGGTTCCATCATGGTGATAGCAACAAAGGACGATAATGCATGTGAGCAGTGCTTCTTTGCTCTTGCCCATCTGCGAGCATCCAGCTGAATGGCTTGCAGGCCTGCCTCTCACTTCCCATGCCCACAACACACACACATCCAGGAAGAAATGCTGATGTGCTTCTTCTCTGCCATGCTGTTTCTACCCTGTGAGGTAGGCTAGGCAGAGTGAGAGTGTCTTGCCCAAGTCACCCAGTGAGCCTCTTGATGGAGTGGGGACTAGAATCCAGATTTCCTAAGTCCTAGTCCAACACTCTATCCATTGCACTCATTGTTGTGAGCCGCCCCGAGGCTTTGTTGCGATGGGGGCGGCATAGAAATGTTTTAAATAAACAAATAAATAAATAAATTATCAATGTATATCTTAAAATCTGCAGTTCCCATCTGGAATGCGCTCCCCAGAGAGGTCTGCCTGGCACCATTGTTATTTGTTTTTCGGTGCCAGGCTAAGACCGTTTTATTCAAACAATATTTTAACAACTTTAATATGTATAGGTTTTAATTGCACAGCCAGGGTGTTTCCAGGTTTTAACTGTATTTGTATTATGTTTATTTATGTGAGCTGTCCCGAGGCTATATAGCAAGGGGACGGCATTCAAAAATTCTAAATAAATAAAAATAGGAATGCACAGCCTCAGGCCTGAGGTCAAATTTGGCCCTCCTGAAGTCCCCAGTCAATCCCACTGGGGTTGCCCAGAATGCCACCCCCCCCCCCACTCTTTTTCCCAACTGCATAACATTTGTTGGTTTACTGGCTTCTTGTTCAGTTTCCTCCCTTTCTAAAAGAATGAAATGCCTCTGCAGAGGCTTAATAAGTGGCTTTAGGCTAAAATATGCTGGTAAGCTGGCCTGTTCCTTTTGTCTCTCAGTGTCCCACCCAAAATTGGAATATGGACCCCCAAAAGGATCTCCAGAATGAAATCGCACCCTCAGGGTAAAAGCATTTCAGCCCCTTTGATGCCGCTCCTGATAGTGGGGCCATGAAGCCTTGGGCAAGACTAGCCTTTAGAAGCAAAGTGGTTACTTTAAAAATATGTTCACCCTGCATATGCTGTCCTGTCTCTTGTTTTCTTCTCTCTCCCTGCCATCTCTTGCCTCATAAATGCATACTTAAACAGGAGGAAACATTGCTTCATGCTCACTGCTCCCTTTCATACATATTGTGCAGGTATACGGGAAGGCCTCCTTCTTCTCAAAGTCTTGTGTGGCTGTAGCCATTAAAACACTTCAGGAGAGCATCAAAGTCATAGATGGCAATAAAAGGGAATTTCCAAGACCATGGGCACTATATGCTTTAAAAAAAAATAATCTAAGTACAGCTAAATGATGCAACTTGAATGAAATAATCCCATGTCCTTTGCTGGTTTCATCCTGCTTATGGGCTAAGGAGTAGTAGTAAGCTAAAGATAATGCTGGTGCACTGGAAATACTGGTCTGGCTCAGGATTTTAACAAAGAACCTCCTGCATGATTGAAGGTGTGATCCTTTGAATGTTTTAGACAGCAAAAAAAACATCCTTTGAATGTTTTAGACCATTCCCAGCAGCTGCATAGGCAATGCTGGAGTTGTAGCACTTTCATCTGTCTAAATTTGCATACAACTGTGCTGTCAGACTGACTCTTTCCAGACCTTTAGTCTACCTTTGTTGACATCTGTGCATAATTATACCAAAGAATAGTAGTAGATCTTGTCATGTTTGAAATATCTAGGGGTAGACATTGCACATGCATTTGTAATAATGGACATTTTTAGAAACTTGTGTAAGAAAACTGTGATACTTAATTTTACCTTTTTGATTTTGTTTCATCTTATTGAAACATGAATGGAAAGGAAAATACTGTCTCATTCCTCTGTAACATCTGGAGAAGTTGCTGTTTTTGATGATTATCTGGTTTTGCCAGTATCAAAGAATATACATGTCTTAAGGACATGGTTTTGCTGATACTGGAGGGTTCAGTGATTATTTATTTATCTGTCAGATCTATATCCTGCCTTTTTCTTTTTTAAAGAACTCAAAGCAGCTTACATCATTCTCCTCCTCCTGTTCTCCGTCTTATCCCCACCACAACAACCCTGTGAGGTAGGTTGAGCTGAGGGTCTGTGGCCCAAAATCCTCCAGTTGGCTCCATGTCTGAGCAGGAACTAGAATCCAGATTGCCTGCATGCCTGTCCCACACTCTTAACTACTATACCATACCAGCTCTCTGTAAATTTCACCTGCTTTGAAATCAATGGTCAAATTGTTATAGAATTGCTGTGCTCCAAATGTATAGTATTTGAGATTCTTCCTTTGACTTGCAGCATGATACAGATTCACATCTGGTGAAACATACACAGGTTACTAATTGGCAAATTATATTTTCATGTGTAAGTAGTCATAAGGCCATTTTAAAGAGTGATCTTTGAATGGAAATTGCAGTTTCCAAAGAAATGCAGTATGTGAATGCCGCTTCAAGTTGTAACTGCGGTACAGTGATGTGGAACTTGTTGCATGATTCCATCTAATTTCTGTCAGTTCTCTGTTGGGTACTATATTTGGGATGATTTCTTGAGGCATATCTTAAGCCAATGCATTGAATGATTTCCCTTTGAGGTTCAGACTGTAAATGCAAGTAGGATAGTCAACTAAAATTGGTGTTTGTGCTTCATGTGATGTTTTTGAAGCAGTCCTTTTTGAAGGATGTTGACCTTCTCCAATTTCAGGGCAATCTTACTAGGCATTTTTACTGGCTTTGTAATACCTGAATCAGTGGAGTGTCCCATCATGCTCATCAGAACCCATCCTCCTTGCGCTATGTTTGCCAACATATTTTGTTTAGTTACTCATTATATTTATATCCTCTCTTCTTCTAACTCCAGGTGGTTTACATAACCCTGCTTTCAACAATATGTGAAATGGGTTAGGCTGAGTGGAAACTAGATCTCAGATCTCCTAAGTCCTAGTCTAAAACTCTGATCACTACACTGGCTCTCAGTATAGTCTATATCCCAGATCTCTTCAGACCTATATCATGACTTCTTAAAACATGTTGTGACTTTCTCCCTCCCCTGCTTCTCTGTATATGTATATCTATAGCTATCCGTGTATGCCAAACTTCAGTAATGTTCCAGGTTCACGAGATGTTGTCTCAGTCACCTGGTGGGCTGCAGGAAACAGGAAGCATCTTTTCTGGCTTCAACAGAACAGCAGCATCTTCAGTTGCAGTGCTTCTTCCCCTCCCCTCTGAAAAATAAAGTTTCTGGTATCTTTTCAAGGCTTTCCAATTGTCTCCTTTGTCCTTTTACTCATCCTTCAGTGGTCTTACTCAGATTTAAATCACACTGGTTTCAGTGGAGCTAACTCATGAGAAACTCAGCATGGGAGAGGGTCAAAAGCTTGCTTGCTTGCTTCTGGGTGGAAGGGAATGGAGGTACTGTTGGTCCCATTGGCTTCACGCTGTGGGAGTTGGGATGACAGAGGCAAACAGCTGCTCCCTCTCTCTCTCTCTCTCTCTCTCTCTCTCTCTCTCTCTCTCTCTGTGTGTGTGTGTGTGTGTGTGTGTGTGTGTGTGTAGGCAGGAGGATTTTTAAAGTATTTTCACCATCTTAAAAAAAACTGCTTTTTTGCTCATTGGCACTTTCCAGTAACTGATTGAGTGTGGAAAGCCCCCAAGCACAAAGAAACCTTTAGAGGTCCATTGCCCTGCACACATCCCCTTTCCTGCTCTCCTGACTTTTCCTGCATTTGCATTTGGATGTGATGCAAGCTCATGTTTTCCAGTATGCTGTATTCATTGGCAGGTTTCCCAGCTGTGATAAATGCACTTTGCATAATACAGAAATCTGATTCTATTAACTCATACAGAAGGGGCTTTAGTGTAGATATCCTCCAAGTGTTCTCCTGATGGGAACTGTAGTTTGGCGCCTCTTATTGGGGAAATCCATAATATGATAGTCTCAGTTGATCTGATTGTTAGGGAGCCAAGCCTGGGGCAATAATAAGGCACCTAGCAAAGTAGAATGACTTTGCATTGTTGCGGAGACTTCAGAGGCTCACCCTGAGAAATCAGAACTGTTTAACACGGCTGTCTGAATGCCTCACACTGTGCTAGAAGAACACTTGTAATACCGTATGCTGAACAGAACAAAGCAGTTGTATTATTAATGGCTATGCCACAAAAGTGCCTTTGCCAAGTCTGCAGAATGTCTTGTAGTCAACATTTTAAAATACTAAGTTTCAAAGTCAGGCCCTTTGGGGGCAGTGGGAGGAAAAAGAGACACAAAATTCAAAACAATTTGTCCTTAATGTTTTAGGAGCAGTCTAAAGATGTGTGCTTACATAAGGCTTATTGACTTTTCCTAAACCCCAGTATACTTCTGTACACACAACCTTGCATTTGTGGAATGAGAAGAGGGAAAGGAATTGAAAATGTGTTGCAGCTAGCAGCTTTGGAAAGGTAATTAAAAGCTTGAGCCCTTGCGTATGCAAATGGCCCTTTGATCTGATCATATCTGGGATCTCATTAGTACCTATTACAAATGTACTTGTCAGGGACTCCCAGAAGAGCACCCATGGGAATGTATGCTCAGATCCACAGGGAGACACCTTTGTCTCAAACCTCAGCGGGTTTTTTTTTGTTGAGAACACCCGGGTAAACCCTCTGCAGAGTACAAGCCTACAATAGTGCTGTTGGCATGAGGCATGGCCACCAACTACAAGCTTAGTTGAATGTATACAGAATGTATACAGAGTGTTTTACAGGCTTCTAGTACATGGGAACAGGGCAGATGGTGAGTAAATAATGGCTGCATAATCAAAACAATGTGAGAGATCTCAGAGAGGTGTGCGAAAATAGTACAGCAAATATCAATAATTACAGGATATTAACATGACAAGCAGAAAGGCACATAAGTAATTGCAGGTCTTGGCTGTGAATCTCAACATGTAAATGAGAGTGATTGCAATACTGCTAGAAAGAGACAGGCAGCTTGCCACTGCAAGCAGAAGAATGGGCATAATTAACTTTCCTTGGAGCTGCAGCCTCCAGGGGATTAACTAAATGCAGAGTCTCAGTTTCTTAAAGATAACCAGTAATATTTCAGGGAAAGGGAGTCTGGCTTGGAATACTGGTTCTTTCTGGGCAAGAAGGACTGGGACAATGTTGTAAGCCGCCCCGAGGCTTTGGCGAATGGGGCGGCATAAAAATGTTTTAATAAATAAATGTAGGTTTGGCTTTATATCACAAAGGCACCTATAAGCAGCCTTCCCATATAAAGATTTATTTGTATTTTCCCAACACACTAGAGTTGGGAAAAAGATCAACTGCTAGTGACTGTTCAGTGCATCTAGTTCTTCTCTTGCATTGTCCAGTGATGCCTAACAAACAGATGGCTCACCTGGGCATTGATACACAGTAATCCTATCTAGTAATAATCTGTTAAATCTGAACTGATGACACAATGGCAAGAGTTTCGGGGAGGACAGAGCATACAGTTTGAGCTTAAACACAGAGCTGTGCTTAAGTTAATTCTTCAGTGTTGATAGGCAGGTGGTCGTCTTGGCTAGACTGCAGATTTGACTTGGGCAGCAGAGGAAAGTACAATGTGACTTCACCAGTTTGCAGGCCTTGCAGCATTTCCTTAACAGTCACACATGGCCAGAATTCCATCAAATCCATTTTCTACAAATTTGGCAATTGGCTTAACAGAGCCTTCCCCAGTCTGGGTGTTTGGGGCTATGAGTTCCAGCATTCCTGACCTTAGGCCATATTGGCTGGAGCTGATGGAGCTGAAGTCCAAAACATCTGAAGGGTACAAGGTTGAGGAAGGTTGGCTTAACTGTTTGTGAATCTCGTAGTGCTGTATTTGCCATTCTTTGAGAACTGCTCCTTTCTCCATTTTAAGACTACATGAGTATTTTTTTAGTGGAGATTATTTGAACCCTGAATAAATAATAAACAGGTATTGTCCATGAGGATTCTGGAGTGGGGATGGCAGAGAGAAGGGCAGGCGGCATTCTTTCCTCTTTTCCCTGTGACACTTCTGTGCTTGGAGGTTTTTTTAGGCACGTACAGACACACACAGAAATAGGAGTGGGTACATGTTTCCTTTGCAATGGGATGTACTTTGCTTCCCTATCCTTTTGCTGTTGTGGCGATGCATATACCTGGACTGGAGTCAGATTATCGCTTTTCTCCAAATGTTTGAAAGGATGTTTTGCTTTGGTTTTTTCATGTGACCATCTGATCAAAGTGATTTGGAATTTTTCTCCTCTCCTGGTTTCTTATATATTTAAATTTGTGACTGATTAAAGGCCGGTAAATTGACACTGCACAACAGGCCCCCTCCCAGAAGGGGAGGAGTTGTTTTGCTATTGATGCTATAATCAGCTAATCAGCATTGTGTAAAGGCTTTCACTTAAGCAAGCAAAATACATTTTCCCAAAGTTTATGATTAGCAAGAAGATATAAGGGTGTGTCTGTCAGAAGCAGAGTTGAATCCACAAGTGACTCATTGCTGCAATTATGTGTATCTATTCTAGGTTATCAGTTGCCCAAATGACTTTAGTGTGTAATGTGCATTTCACTGCATGTGCATTGTGACATAATCTGCATTGTGACATAATGATAGACCTATCAGCCAATCTGTGTTCTCTGAACTAAATCTCTGCTCATTCCTGGCAGGGGTCTGCTGCAGAGGTGCATAGGCAGAACTACCTGTCTTTCCTATATGTTATACTGATTTCAGAGCACTTCCTTTAGATATATAGTTTGAACATGAAATTGTAGGTCCTGAAAATGTATAATTGAAAGATGTCCAACTGTGTCTTCAATTCAGGCATTAGGAACATTGATTATATTTATCTAATCATTTTTTTCATAACTTGAAATTCCTCCTAGTTACACAGCCTTAAAGGTCTTCCATACATATATGAATATGCACATCTTCCTTAATGGTAGCAGGTCAGTATTTGAATGCTGCCGCCTCTATTTTTCCCCTTTTCTAAAATCACACCGGTTCAATGTGTCATATGTCACAGTGAATTTGAAATCTGTGATACTATCTTGTATTTTCAGTATGGTACAACCACCAGTATTACTCTGCAAATTCATACTTCTCTGGTACTCTACAGAGCCTGAAGGTTCTAGGCTTAAAGCCAAAAAGCACTTTGGAAAGCCTTCCTAACCCCTTCGGCTGTACCAAAGCTTTGTTCCTAGCCTATTTGTTCTTATGTATTTAGGACCTACAAGTAGCAGTATTTGGCAAGGTCATGCATCTTTTCTGACCCTTGCTTGGGACAAGGCCAATTTCCTGGTGAGCTAAGCTAGTTATTCAACAAACTTAAAAAAAAAAATTATTTTACATGTTAAAGCATTTTTACCCTACTCTTCAGCACCTTGGAGGAAGCTTTACAAACCAGTAAAAAGATTTATAATATCACACAAAAGGAAAAGACCTCAGCAGTGAGTGTTTATAATGACTTGCTGGGATGAATACCATTGAAGAGTCAGAGGAAACAAAAGGAGCTCTTGTCTTGGTAGAGCTTAAGGATTGGAGCTGCTTTTCTCATTCTTCCTGCTTGCCACCTGATAGAACAGCTGCTGCTAGGCGATGGCTGAAGATGGGTCAAAGGCAACTAGTTTTATGTCAAAACCAATGGAATTCTTTAATGAGATCTGATAGGCTGAATAGCAAGCAGATGTGGCTCTCCAGGTGTTGCTGGATTGCAGCGTTCATCATAGACTGTGCTGGCTGAAGGTAAAGGCAGTCCAGCAACACCTGGAGGGGCACAGGTAGGCAGCCCATGTTGGAGAAGCTGGGCCTTTGCTTAGAGTTCATGAGTGGAAGCTTGTGTTGTGACTACCACATATAACTATTGGGATTTGCTTTTCCATCTATTTTATGTAGGTGTTGAAGAGATTTAGCAAGTCCCAGTGCTTGATCATCTATTCTTTGCTGAATAACCTGATACAAAATGAATTGTTGCCCTATTGTGTCTGCTTTGTGAATAGCATTGCTTGGCAGAAGAATAAAAAAACCCTGACTTATGGTGTGACATGCAGAGAAGAAGAAAATCCTCTTGCAAAAGCTTGAATGAATGTGGGTGTTGGCTTCTGCTGGCATGTATCTGACGCTCAAAAACCTTACAAAACTCTGTTGCCCGTGGATGGAGTAATGTGGCACTCAGTGGCTGAGTCCCTGTTGGGGAATCAGTTTGTCTTTTCTAGAATTTCTTTATAATCTTGTGCCAACTTAATTGTGAAGTACGTTCTCTTTGTGTTAGCTAATCATCAGATGTGTGTTCTATTACACAGTTTACGACATGTACAATTTCAGTGGATGTCCTGAAACTTTCGTTGTAGCCCCATGATCTGATAGTGTTACCTAAGTTTTAGATTCTAAATATTGCCACCAGATTGGTGGAATAGCAAGCAGGTTATCCCATTTTTGTTTCTTTTGTTTTTTCTTAATTGAACTTAGTCTTGGATTTATAGAACATCCTGCCATTAGTTCTCACCCCTAGGGAATATTGCCTTAGCTAAAAACTGGTGCCATTAGAATAAATTATCTGTCCCTCTAAAAAACAAAATACACCTCAATAGCTTGAGTCCTATGGCATGGGATTGACACCACTGGAGACAGCCTTTTAGCATGAACAGCAGCAAAACAAGATGATCATTAATGGAAGTTATGTACAAAAGTTAATACAATGTCATTCTTCAAGCAAAAGGTTGAGATTTCTTTCAGGTTCCTAAGTATGGTGGCTCACTCTTCCTAAGCCAAGTTTTTCCCAGCTAAAATATATCTTGTAGCTTTCCCTCTGGACCAGATTTCCCTAATTTCCACACCTCAAACAGGAACAGATGCTGCATATCACCCTTCCCCTGCCTCTAGTTCTTTCTGCTTCTTCTCATTTCTTGTATGATTCAGATGCATCAGAGACTAATTCGTAAGGCTCCTCTAATCAGATAATGTAGGAACCTAAAATATATTATGTATAACTTACTTTGCTTAAAATATGTTTTAATTCATTTAGAAATATATTTTATTTAGGCAATGATTACAAACTTTTAAACATTTTTATTTTTCATTATAATTTTATGAACAAACCAAGTTATACATTAAATTATGTTCCTAAAGCTGCCTTTCCCACCTGGTGCTCTCCAAATATATTGGGCTAACACACCCCACATTCCTGACTGTTAACCATGCTACTTAGCATTACTGTGAGGTGGAGATTTCTAAAATGTCTGGAGAACACCAGATTTGGAAAGGGTCTCCTGAAGCAACAGAGTGACTTTAGATCTGTAAAGTATGCAACAAAACAAAATTCAGTGCGTCCACCCCCAACAAATCCTCCAGAAAAAATGTGGCTTTTTTCCTCACGGCCTCAGTACTTGTAGAAATGTTACATCTCTACTCTGAACCCTAGTCTCCAATATTTCAACATTTTGGAGATTTCAGCTCCATTGAGAATATCGTACAGTTGTTGTATTAGTCTTTTTTCCCTAATTTCTCCAGTGGGAGAACCTTGAACACATCTTGTAAAATGTTATATATTAGCACTCGTGAATAATGTCTATATATAACGCTCATGAATAATGAACTTGCTACTTGTTGTCTTGTACTGAGTACTTTGGTTGTCCTTCCAATAACTGGCTGAGAGTTGCAGTCAAACATGTCTGGAGGGCACCAGGTTGGGAACACTGCACTGAAATTTAGTTCACAAAATTCCTGATCTGTGGTAACCCAGGTGTAGATTTGTATTTGCATATGTCGGTGCGTGTATATTTGTACTTGCTTCTGCTGGTCATTCCTTTTCTGAGTCATGGAGCACAGTATGCCATTGGGTATGCCACCAGCGATGTGGGCTGGAAGACTAAACATTTCCTAGAGAGTTATTTATTTATGGCAGGTATGGATGGAAATCCATGTCATAAATTCATTAGTAACAAAAATGGATGCCAACTGCAATACAGTATTACATAGGGTTCGGCTGAGAGTAGGGACTGACTCAAATTCACTCATTGCGCATCATAGCAAAGTGGAGACTAGAAGCTTCAGTCCCCAGTGCAGCACTCTAACCACCATGGATTTGTTGAGAGAGTAGATCAGTATTAGACCATTATTAGTTACTTGTTTTGTACCTTGTAAATACTGCAGTATTACAAGTTCAGTATCACAAGTGACTTTCAGGTTATATAATAAAACAGCACATGAGTGTTTGCAAGAAATAAAGAATATTAACACAAAAACATACTAATTCATCCTAAGTAATCCCATTAAATGTTAACTTCTGCACTGATTGTTTTTTTCATTAATGCCTTCATTCTTCAGTCATTCATTTTATTACCCATAGCTGGATGCCACAATCTAATCTTACTAAATGTGTCTCCAACCTACAACATTGATTATAATAAAGGTTGTGTCGACATTTTCTGATAACTTTGTAGGTCAGGTTAAAGACAGACCAGTCAGAAGAGCACAGGATTTGGAATCAAATAGAGGATGGCACACACACATGTGTACACACACACACACACACACACACACACACACAGAGAGAGAGAGAGAGAGAGAGAGAGAGAGAGAGAGAGAGAGAGAGAGAAGGGTTATCAGTAACAGCCACATTCCTGTAGCGTTGGCTTCCATTTTGCCTACTTAAGAACAAAGTCAAATTTAGCTTGAATTTGAGACGCGATGCACAGTTATTGTAACTACACATCCTATTGATAAAGGCATCTCTTGAAATCTGGTAAGAAACTTCTTCCCCTGCAACTAAGACCGCATTACTCTAAGTATTCGTATCACAACACAAGATGACATCTTGGAGAAAATAGCTTCAACTCCTCATTCTTTTGCTTGATGATTAGTAAATAGAAACTGTTCTACCCATTCTTGATAGTAGCCAGTGGGTGTGTTTATCAGTAAAAGTGTACATTTCAGTGAGTGTGAAAGCAGATAAGGGGGTTCTATTGGACAATCACCTCTTAGTGGAAGAAACCACTTCTGTTTGAACAGTTTTATGAAGCCTGTCTGTATTAACCCTTGGTTAGACTTAAGTGCATAAATAATGTTTTTCCATCACCTTGAGTTGAATTTTTTTCACTTGGGTTGGTGAAGGAGAAAAGAGCTGGTTGCAAAGTTATCGGAGAGACTTATTGTTTGGACAGACTCATTCAAAATAGGAAGGCTTCTTAAGGTAGAGCCTTACCAGAAGGCTATTCTGGTGGCTTGGTCTTGCAGGTGTTCCTAGCCTATCAATTACTGTTGAGATCCTTGCATGTGAGTATTGCTGTATGCCCCCTTCATGTGTGTGTGCACACAATGGGATGGGAGCCTTGGCACTTTGGATGAAGCGTTCTAACTGTGTGGCTGGAAATTACCCTGTAGGACGCTACTCCTTTGGGTGGGGGTATCTGACAGTGGCTTTTGCACACACTCACTTTTGCACAGAACAATACAGCAGGATTCTCCAGAATCTTCACTTATGAGTAAGCTGCATGCATATTTCTGTTCATTTTTGGTTTGCTCATCCCTGCTAATATGATCACTGAACTGAAAAGGGATGATTTGTTTAGCCAGCTGAACAAAGGCTTCTAACTTCTTTCTCTATTCAAGAAGTCCGAATTGGAAACCAGGGTTTGTTCTTGATTAAAAGTTCATTTACAGTTTTGTTTGGGGCAAAAAAGAGCCCTGGGGTGGACAACAGTCCAGTTGTGCTAGGAAGGAGCAATGGGGAAGTGAAACATCAGGATGGGTGGAAGGTAGGTAAAGATCTGAATAGGCATCTTTGAGAAATAACTTGGCATATATTATTAAAGTGCTATGTATTATTAAAAGTTTTAAAATATTTCGCTGTTGATGCTGCTGTCTGATTGGGAAATGCATTTATGTTTGCCCTTCAGCATGGAAAAATGTGGCTGCAGTGAAATTACACGCCTGTCGAAACAGCCTCTAAATAAGGTAGCACATTCATGTGTAACATTCCCTGATATAAAACCATAAATTTAGATCCCAGCACCTAGTTGAAGTAGGAACATACTTTCTAGCAGTTAACATAAAAGTGAATAATTCTCTTGCTCTGCTGCTTTGTGGCATGTTGTGTGTTGCTAGGTGATTTTAAAAACCTGTTAAGTAACTATAAGAGTCCCTCAGTCTCAAATCCCCTTTCTCGGCTAAACTCACGGTAACGCTCTGCTGGAAACCTGAACAAAGTTCTGAAGCTACAGCACTGCACAAGTAAGTTATTGTAAAGATCTCCTTGTTTGCAATAACTTGTTTGTGTTTCCTTGATTACAAAGATACTTGTTAGTTTTGTTCCAGAACTTCACCTCATGCAGTAACTACAACTTTCTAGGTTTTGTGAGTGTGAAGAATTTTTTAAAGGGAGAAACTGAAGGTTTTTTGTTTCTTTTGTGTAATATTATATTACTTTTTCCTTCTTGCAAGGAACCCAAGGTGGCTACATAATCTTCCTCCACTCCGTTTTATTATCACAGCAATGACCCTGTGAGGTAGGTTAGGTTGAGGCGAGTTACTGGCCCAGTGGGCTTCATGGGCAGGTGTGGACAAGAACCCACGTCTCTTGAGTCCCGGTCCAGCACTCTATCAAGTCACACTGCCTCTCCTTAGATGTGTTATTGAGTAGATGCTAAGTATAGAAACAAATGTGTTGGTGATCTAAAGACCATCACATGGCTCATTCCACATGTGTTTGAAGCTCTTAACCTTGTGCTGCTTATTGAGTTGATTTTTGAAATTTAGGCATTTATGAGGAGGCAGTTGTCTGCAAGGTATGGAGGAGAACAACTTCCAGGAGAAGCTAGTAGCCTTTGGAACCATAATGACCAAAAGAGGATTTGGGGCTGCAGATGCCACTTGTCTTGTGGCTTCCTGCTGTAGGAGTTATGGCTTGAATTATTTCCTAACAGTTTTTGTTTTTTGATTCACACTAAATTTTCCTAGACAAACCTTCCAGCATTAACTAGTGTCCTCTCTTATATGTGTACACCATATTGAACAGAAATCTTCAAGAACCATCTGCCCCAAAAGTAATAAAAATCAATTGCATTTAAGTTGGTCCAGTCCAAGTATACTGGCTTGTCTCTCTCCTGACAACCTAGCAAAATAACCCGTGGTTTGTTCTTGGGTATGTCTCTGGCTTTTCAGAGGAGAGACAAGTCCAGAGGTCCTGGTTTGCATTGAAGTAGTAAACAGCCCTGCAAAAGAATGTTCAAACTACCGCACCATTACACTCATTTCACATGCTAGCAAAGTGATGCTCAAAATCCTACAAGCTAGGCTCCAGCAGTATGTGGACCGAGAACTACCAGAAGTACAGGCAGGATTTCAAAGAGGGAGAGGAACTAGAGATCAAATTGCCAACATACGCGGGATCATGGAGAAAGCTAGGGAGTTCCAGAAAAACATCTACTACTGCTTCATTGACTATGCTAAAG
>NW_025336087.1:6780652-6781381 GCF_004798865.1 Varanus komodoensis | reverse complement strand
GTGCTCAAAATCCTACAAGCTAGGCTCCAGCAGTATGTGGACCGAGAACTACCAGAAGTACAGGCAGGATTTCAAAGAGGGAGAGGAACTAGAGATCAAATTGCCAACATACGCGGGATCATGGAGAAAGCTAGGGAGTTCCAGAAAAACATCTACTACTGCTTCATTGACTATGCTAAAGCCTTTGATTGTGTGGATCACAACAAACTGTGGCAAGTTCTTAAAGAGATGGGAGTACCAGACCATCTTATTTGACTCTTGAGAAACCTATGTGTGGGTGAAGAAGCAACAGTGAGAACTGGACACAATGAAACCACTGATTGGTTCAAAATTGAGAAAGGAGTTCAGCAAAGCTGCATAGTGTCACCCTGCCTATTTAACTTATATGCAGAGCACATCATGCAAAAGGTGGGGCTAGATGAATCACCAGTTGGAATTAAAATTGCTGGGAGAAGTAACAACCTCAGATATGCAGATGATACCACTCTAATGGCAGAAAGTGAAGAGGAACTAAAGAGCCTCTTGATGTGGGTGAAGGAGGAGAGCGGAACAGTTGCCTTGAAACTCAACATTAAGAAAACTAAGATCATGGCATCCGGTCCTCTCACTTCCTGGCAAATAGATGGGGAAGAAATGGAGGTAGTGACAGATATTTTTTTCCTGGGTTCCAAGATCACCGAAGATGGGGACTGCAGCCAAGAAATTAAAAGACACTTGCTCCTGGGGAGG